>NC_048285.1:24076509-24376509 GCF_009762535.1 Notolabrus celidotus | reverse complement strand
TCTTCTGTCACATGCTGCCCAGATCTTTTTGCTGCATTGAGCTGGTTTGGAAGGCATATATTGTCCAAAATAGACTTAAAAAAAGGGTCAATTTGACCCACAACATAACAGGAGGGTTAAGGAACTTATAACTATTATAGGCCAGAAATGTGGGTCATATGTTGGTTTAAGCTCAGGCTGGCTATAAATTGTAACACGGAAAGGTTTTGTAGTATTTGGATCTGGAAAATGGCGATAAAGTTGTATGTAGGCTGTGTTTAGTTAAATTCACATATAACCATTCACTGAGCAATGTGTAACCAGCAAAGGTCTGTGGGTGTTCACCTGCAAGGAGGACCAGAGGCTGGTGGTGCTAGCTCTGCTAATGTTAGCCACACTCAGGAAACCAATTTGACACATTTACCTGCATCTCTGTGATCAGTTTTTCAGACTAGTCCATCAGTCAGAATTTATATTTTCTTCAAAACAACATCGACACTTGTCGCTACGGAACATCCCTCTTAAAAGTATAACAGTTTTTCATGATTGTAAACATAGTTAGAATTTCTGATAATATTTGTTTTTGTTATGGTTCATAAAGCTGAGAAAACTGGTTCACTTCATAAGAAAGTCACTCCAGCTTTGTACAAGTTGGTTCATTTCCAGAAGCAGGGCTGGAAATCGGATTTGTCACTCAGACATTTTTCTCAGAAACCTTTTTTCCACCAACCCCCCAATGCTCCCCTCCCACCACCACTCCACCAGTGGACTCTGGCCCTCTGTCTCCACGCTCCTCTGCTCATCCCTAAAATTAATTCATCCGCACATCTCTGTCCCTCAACCACCACATTAACCCCGACCACAGGAGGCATCCTGTCGGAAAAAAATGTCCCTCTCTTTGCTTCACGGTGAAACATCAGTTTGACCTTTCAACCTCAGGCCTTTGCTCTACTCTTTTCCCACCCTAAACCTCGAGTTCCTGGTAAATTTTTTTTAACTTTTTCTCCTTTTAGATTACAACACAGACCCTATGCTTTTACCTTTCAGAAGTCTTGGAGGAATCAGGTATTTTAAAGACACAATAAAGACTAAAAGCACCTGTCTGGGTGTTTTAATATTCTACTTCTACAATGTGAAAATTAGCATAAAATTAGGCCTTCATTCTTCCTTAATATTTGGATTGTTGCCATGCGTTTCTGAGGAAGACTCATTTGGAGGGTCACGCCACACTGGCTGCTTTCTGGAGGACAGAGAAACTGTAATTGGGGGCCATTAGCTGTTGCCCAAGACCAGTCATGCAGGGTGGGTTTGTAGATTGAGACATGGTGGTTGCACAGTCCCACACCGCCTGTATCAGTGTCCCCTACCTGTGCGACTTCCCGAACTCCCACCCCCCGTGACCTCCCTGACCAAACCCCCTGCATGACCCCCTCAGACACACACACACACACACACACACACACACACACACACACACACACACACACACACACACACACACACACACACACACACACACACACACACACCTCCCCACACCCTTTGTTTTTTGCTTTGTCTTTAAACAGACCTTGGATAAAGTCAGGGCCAGCAAGATCCAACAGCAATCAAATAAAAAAGTCACTTTTATAACAGCTTTAAACTTCTGTCAGGGTAATCTAAAGCCATCAGTTACCTGTCTGACAGCACCTGCCCTGCTCTGCAGAGAACAGGATCAGCTCTATCTTACCCAGGGCTGAAATCAGTGCTCACACCAAAGCAGTGAAACATAAAAAAGTTTTAGCATGGGTTATACTACAATAAACTTAAACTCTACATCCGCTGACAAATAATAAAGTTAATCTCAGCGAAGATAAAGTTAAACTTAGATAGCTAGACTAAAATCTAATAAAATAACACTAAGCTTCAAGAAGATTATCAAGAGTCATCCAGACAAATCTAAGATAATTGCTGCGCAAACATAAATGAGGCTAAACTAAGACTTTAATGTAAATAAAGCCTTACACAGAGACATTAACTGAACTAATACAAACTCAGCTACAAGGACCAAAAATTAAACTCTGCTGAGTAAATCTAAGCAGATATGGACCTGCTAAAATTAATAAAAGTAAGCTTACATAATTTCAATCAAATAATACTTAAAAAAGCTAAGTTACGTGAACTAAATTGGACTAAAAAGACATCATTCTAACCAAGCTCAGCCAAAACAAAGGGAATAAAAATGAACCAATTTATCTTAATTAAACTAAACCAAACCTAATTAAAAGAAAAGATAAAAAAACTAGACTAAACTAAATCAAACTAGAATAAACTTCAATATCTAAACTAAATCAAACTTATCTAAACTTAACAAGACTATTCTGGACGAGACTTAACCAGACTAAACTAAAGTGATCAAAACTAAATGAGACTAAACATAGCTTAATGTAACTAAAACAAATTACATGAAACTAAATTTAACTAAACTGAACCAGACTATGACATTAAACTAGACAACTCTTTACTAATCTAAACTAGACTAAACTAAACTAAACTAAACTAAACTAAACTAAACTGAACTAGACTAAACTAAACTAGACTAAACTTAACTAAACTAAACTAAACTAAACTAAACTAAACTAAACTAGACTAAACTAAACTAAACTAAACTAAACTAGACTAAACTAAACTAAACTAAACTAAACTAAACTAAACTAGACTCAACTTAACTAAACTTAACTAAACTAAACTAGACTAAACTTAACTAAACTAAACTAAACTAGACTAAACTTAACTAAACTTAACTAAACTAAACTAGACTAAACTTAACTAAACTAAACTAAACTAAACTAGACTAAACTTAACTTAACTAAACTAAACTAAACTAAACTAGACTAAACTAGACTAAACTTAACTAAACTAAACTAAACTAAACTAAACTAAACTAAACTAAACTAAGTTTATTACTTACCTAGACTGACTTAAACTTAAATATTCTAAGATTAAGCTCAAGTAAACGCCGCTTAATTAAACCCAGCTATACTACACTAAACTCAGCTTAACTAAACTAAAGTAAACAAAACAAGACAAAAATCCTTTTTTTTTTTAAAGAACAGACCAAACTAAACTAGAGTAGACTAAACTAAACTTAGTATATTACTTAACTACGTTGATTTAAACTACACTAAGCTATAATAAACTAAGGAAACTAAACCAAACAAAATTAGACTGAACTAAACTAAATTAAACTAGACCAGACTTGACTCAAGGAAAATTCCCTAAACTCAAACTTAACTAAACTAAATTATGATAAAAATTTAAAAAAGATAAAATTGGCTTTACTGAAATAGTCTAAACTAAGTTTATTACTAAACTAAACTTACCTAAAGTAAACTAAACTGTACTTGACTTAAATAAATACACTAGTCTATGCTCAACTCGACTGTTTTCCATGAACATAAACATTTGGTCAAAAACAAACAACTAAAACAGGCATATAAATATAAAAAAAGAATGATTTTACTCTGAAGATTTTGATACAAGAACAAAATGTGACGAGCAAACATTATTTTGCAGAAGCCCCCCTGCAGCCACATAACCAAATCAGTGAAACTAGAGTTTCACAGTCCTTCTCATAAAGAGCTGCCCTGCTTTATGGCCCTATTGCCCAACATCACATGCCTCAGAGTGCAGGGATATGATCTGAGATAAGGCAAGAAAGTACCGAAACAAGTCTCACTCTCCTGCTTCCTTATGCTGCTCACTCAGGTAAGTGAGCAGCATAAGGAACATGTTGAAGTTTAGATTTCAAACTGCTGTGACAAAGATAAAGAATAAAAAGTCTGATTTAAAGAGAGCCTTGGGTCTCATCATTTCTTCTTAAAGTGTGCAAAGTAACTTGGACACAGGGCTGAGTCTTTTAAGGATATCAAAGAATCACTTAGACACCCTTATGGCATACAAGTTTTATAAATCATGTCTTTATGATAAGCTGATTACCTTATCCTTGACAGCAGCGCACAGCGAGGGCAGTAAAGGTGCAGGATTACGAGGTGATGGTCCATAAAGGGTTTGGCTCTGATAAGGCGCTTTGTGGGAGTGAGAGACGGGGCTGGTGACTTTGGGTCAACTGAGACCAGGTTTTCTTACTGACCATGGGGCTGACTCTGTCACATATTGCTGTAACAACACCTGAAAAAGAGGCAACATTTTCTGTTTTAGGGATAATGAAGTTTATTTTTTCTTGGAGCAGACTTTTGTTTTTCCCGTCGTTTCAAAGCAGACAAGGTTGTAAAAATATAGCGGCCCATGAAAGGCAGCCAATTCAACCTTTAACCTGTTCCTCACTTAGTCACACAGGATGTTTGCTATGATCTGGTGACTTTAAAATGGAGCATGATGTACCTGTTTGCATAACTATTTTGTTATGTTTGCAGTTAAATCAAACCTATCATTATTCCTGCAACTGGGATCAGTCTGATGAGTTTTATGTCTGAGTTGTTATGCCAATGAAATGCCTCCCCTGCTGGTGTCCTGCTCTCTAATCTTCAGAATGGCTCTATTAATGAGCCTAATGGCATATGAGCAATACCACACCTGAGCGAAACTGTGCGGGGTGATTGCTTCAGCAACTTCCCGTAGTGCAATGCAAACCTTCATGGCTGCACTTCTCATTCAGAGGGAAACCATTAGAACAAACTGCTCTCATGTGCAGCAAAGCAGACCGGACGCCATCATTTATGAAGCAAATCACCTCTGGGTGCCCTTAGCAAGGACAAAGCACGGACTGTCTGTATGCAAAGTCTCACTGAGCAAATAATGCCAAATTCTCAGGAAACTAATGAGTAAAAATATATATTTTAACCATATAATATCTCCTTAATATCGTCTCATGTGCAGTCTAAACAGCAGGACACCTCCATGATTCTGTTAAGAGTAACACTTTGTGCGAACCTTCCACTTTAATCCATTCTTTGATTTTAGAGTGAATGATTTTCTCTATACAAAAATAATTTAGTGACAGTCTGAAAGTCACAACTCTGCATATGCAGCATACATGGTTTATGAGGTGATATGAGCTGTTAAATCAGTTTAACAAACCACCTCTTATACAGTCTCAACACCTTCTTAAACTCAGATGCAAGGTTAACATGGTTTTCATTTGACTTCAGCATTTCCACACACACAGAAGAAATCCATGAATTTAATTTACATTTAATGTATCTTTTTTAATTTGCTGTGTTTCATATTTATGATTGTGATAATGCTAATTATCTACTCTGATTCACCTACTTTTTTTTAAAGCAGTATGACCATGGTTTGGATCTGAACACTTACCCAACCAGCTTCCAGTTAACGCAATAGAGAAACAGAAGCTTGTGTCGAAAGGCAAATGTCTCCCTCTTGTGGTCAGAGTCTGGAAGTACAATCCAACCTAATCCACTTTATATGTAGAGTAAATTCTAATAGTGATGTTTACCAAAATTCTGCAGTCAAACAAAAGAAACAGAAGTAGAAAAACTTTAAGATAAAAAACCTATAAGATAAATAAAACATCTAAAAAGACTTAAAAGCCAGTAAAACGCTGAAAAAGCATGAAAAAAAAATCAACATAAATTCAAAGAGACCACACAACTCTCATTCTGGGTTAAAAGTCAAGGAGTAAAAGTGAATATTGAGACAACATTAAAAGGTATGCAGGGTTGGGAACATTTTTTATGGGGGGGCTAGTTCATGTCATCGTTTGGGGGTCACCATAGATCTCCCCTTATTTTCAGCCTGGTTTTAGGGGCCACAGGAGGGAGCCGATCAGCAGACCTCAAAGACCTCAAGAGAGAGAGAGAGTATGGACATGCAGGAGGTCAGAAGTCCAGTAAAGTACAGCATTACTTTCAGAGTTTCTGACTGAAATCCTCAAGATTAAATAGTTTCAAAAGAGATTCTTAAAAAAACACAATTAATAATAATAATAATAATAATGAGTATTTACTTGAGAAGATGAACTGTATATTTCTACAACAACTGCTGAAAACACTGAACTTTTGAAATATTAACGGAGCTTATTCTGCCTGGTTTGGAAACAAGGAGACCAGGAGATCTAGCTCCTCTGGTTATGTCTAAAAATATCTCATTGTCCTCTTAAAAACCTTGGAACATGGAGCCTAAAGCCTAAAGGAAAATGCTCGTAAGTCAGAGAATGTGGAGGCAGCCTTTAGTCTAGCTGTGATTTATAGATGTGATCAGTCTGTATCTTTGTATTGCAGACTCTAATAGAAATCAAAACAGACCAAGGACTAAAGCGTAAAGTTTCACACTATGACGTCCATATCCTCCAAAACTCAGGAGCAGCTTTGTTTCATTTTCAAGGATTAACACGTATTGAGGCATTGAATGTCGTTCCCCATAACAATGAAAACACATACATCAACCCACACAACCTGTCATTCCAGCCCACGTGTCCAGTTGCTGCTATTAACATATTCATGTGGCCCCATTTTTTATCGACACCCCTGATGTTTCAGTCTGAGTCATTTGCCTCCTTGTTAAGTCCGCCCACTGGTCATCTCACAGTCTGTGAGGCATCTGCAGAGTGCACACATTCACCACATCAATGACAGCCACGCTCTCCCAACCAAACAGTTCAAGATATTTTCAGCCTGAGCCAAAAACAGCCTGTTTTGGTGCAACTGGAGTTATTCAAATGTTTTACAGGCCCACTGAAGAGACCCTTTTAAGAGCACACGTATACAGCTGTCTAAAAATAGGAAGGTTTTAAAATTAGAGTTTTAATGTCTCACTCTGAGGGGACTTGAGTTAGATAAGGGGCTGGATTTGCATAGGTATCTTACTAATAAAACTTGGTTGAACATGGTAGACTTTCTACACAAGGCTATAATTTGAATGTATTCACTATATTTTAACATTTAAACAACACAAATGTATGTTTTAACCCATTATCATATCACAAACCTTGCCGCTGCAGCAGGGGTTAAATTCTCTGTCCAGTCAATTATCCATGCAGTTTAAATGTGAATGTGCTCTGGCCATGAATTACAGCTTTGTGTGGGAGGATGTTTGAATGCAGCCAGAGGCAACAGTATAAAAGAGAAGCAGGCAGGTACTGTATGAGGGATGGAGGAGACGCACAGGAAAAAAACAAACAAACAGGAGTGTGAAACATCTCTGAGGCCTCGGCGAAGAAGCACAAATAGCTGTGATGCAATAGTTTTTAGATACGAGTGAATACAAACAAGAATACAATGGTTGTTTGTTTTTTTTAGTCATGATTCATTACGTCAGTGAAACAATCTGAATGTGATCTGTGATTACTTATTTCTTCCATCCCTGCTCACTGGCTCGCTCCATTTGAACCCCAGCACATCAGTGGGTTTAAATGGATCATGCCTGAGCTTTAAAACTAAGTAGAGCCGGGCCCTGCATAGAGCATTTTTTAATATTTAGTCAAAGTGTTGCGGTTAACTCCACAGGGTGTCTTATTTCACCCACTTTGACCTCAGTCTGTCTCTAGAAATTATTCATTAGTCACTTGTCCTTTAATTTGTCTGCTTTCTCAGCTCTGCTGGCTCTGTGTGCTCGTGTTTCTACAGATTTCCACTTACAGACATCACGTAACTTCAGCACAAACATTACACAAGTGACACTCAACACTCCCGCTGCCTTAGTTATTAAGAAAACAACCGCTTACCAGCAAGAGCGCAAAGAAAATCATGTTTGAGGGAGCAATGATTTCTGCATTATTACAGGAAAAAAAAAGATTCATAATCTCTACATAGAGTTTAAACTCCTGATTCTTAATGTACAAAGCAAGTACAATTAATCATATGCATTTTAAACCAACATATAGACACGTATCTGAATAACCTCAGGTATGTTGTCCCACACTTAGCTTACTAAGAGACATGCAACAGACATAACCGAACAAATCCAGCTTAGGTAGCAGTGACATCACCACTGGTTATTTTTGGCTCAGCGCTGAAAAGATTTAAGTTTTTGTTCTTATGATAATATCTCAAAAATAAAAAGAAATGGGGCTCCTGTAGTTTACATACGTGTTTGTGCCAAAGAGCTCTTGTAAACTGAATCCAGACATTGTTTGAACGGGGTGGCCAAACTGGAGCCCTGAAATAGGCAAGGGTGGCTTTTTTTCATCTACTTTAAAACCTATAAGTTATCATGCTGCTCATATATTCCTGTGTATCATCTTCTGGCTTTAATAAGACATAAACACATACATATAAATCTTCTAAGCTTAATTCTCTAAGGGTTCAAAAGGTTTGTCGAACATCAGGATTGAGGGCCCTGATGAGAGAAAACGTGCCACATTTTAACCCAAAATGTAGACAAAGAAAGCTAATGTCTCTGTTACAACACAGAAACCAATAGTTGTTCTTATTATAACTCCCACGTCTGACAAGGTAAATAAAAAATAGCTTAGAAGTGAGGGGTGGCCAATCAGATTTGAAGAGAGGCCAGTGCCACCCCTAGGCATCCCTCTAAACATGCCCCTGTCATTGAACCCTGCATGTTAGAAGATAAATATATAATACAGATATAATATAACTTTAATATTTATTTGGATGTAGCAGATTGTTCTTTGTGTACTAGTTTTATCTGAAGCTTAGCATTCTCCTGCAATGTCAAGTCGTCTAAGATATTTCATAGAGGCTAAGTTGGTATTGATAAAGGGATATATTTTCTCAGTGAGTTTGACATGACTTGAAGTATCAGGATATTAAACTGAGTTTCTTGTGAGCCAGTAAGCAGATCACAGTGCAGTGACTGATGTCAGCTACAAGGTTTGTGCCCCTCATCTCTGAGCTAAGGTTTCCTACATTTGTTGCCATGGACCATTTTTCACACAAAACCACTTTACTGTAATTCTTCAGAGTCAACACGAGATTTTTACCTTGTGTCTGAGAAGTATTTGTGACATCAGGGCAGATTTTTGTGCATTGACTTTGCGTGTGATTAGGCTGCAACAGTTTGCTCCCCATTTGGGATGAACTTACCAGAAACATACTTTCTATAACGTCAAACTACTTCTACTATCTACTTCTTTGAATAGCTATTGAACCAATAAACCCTTCAGATGATGTTCTCAATGACAAAACGCAGACGCCACAGAGTAATAAGTCAACAATTAGTTTTTATTTTATCGAGTTTGTACGATTTTGGTTCTGTAGCAACCTACTGGATAACTCTAATGAAGTGCAATTGTACCCAAGCCGGTTACAGTTGAGAGCAATGACAGGCACACATTTTGTGCAAATTTAACAGCATTAGAACGGCTCTTACATATACACAGCAAAATTACATGCCAGAGGAAAACAAACCAAAATCAGTTTACATTGACAATAGTTAGGAAGACTTCCCTGCAAAAACAATGTCCATCCAAGCTAACACTTGAGAGACACACATTATACCATTGTTGGCTTATGGGAGAGAAAATCCTAGTTTAGTCTTTACAAATAAATGTGTAGTGTTATCCAGCGCCACAGACTAAATCCCTCCAATCTACCCTCACAGAGAACACCTTCTCATCCAAACTAAATGCCTCGCATTGCCATTTCTTCAAACTCCTTAAACTGACATGACAAAATGACAACCCAAAGTCAGTGTGCTAGACAGAGGGTCAAACTGTGTGCAGTTTCTCCAGAAGTCCTGACTCTGATTGCCGTTACTTTCCTGCATGTCTGGCAGTACACAAGCAATACTAAAACAAAGGCTGGTGGGGGTAACGCAACTTGAAAGTATCACAAGACAACACAACCATCAGAAACACATGAGCGTTTTAAGCCTTGGTAGAGTTGACTGCAGATGTTTTCATCTCGGTCACCGCCTGACCGCTGCTTCTTAGCAATCAATGGGACAAGACATCACATGTTTCAGTCCAATATCTACACACTCAAAAGTTATTTAGCTTCAAGATTAGCTTTCGTTCTTGTCTGACGATAGTTAAAGAAATGGTAGGAATCCTCTAAACATGCAAACACAGAACTGTTAGACTGAAATCTAAGAAGGTGAGTTAGCAGATTTTGGTAACCAGTCTGTAGTGTTCTACTCTGACGTTAGAAGACTAAGGTCTGTGTGTGTTTGTGTGTGAGCTTTATTTGCTCCATTGTCCTTCACAGTGAAAATTTAAGAGCGGACGAACTATGTCCTTGGAAATGATTGCACTGGCTTGTGTTGGTTCCAAAATGTCAAGCATGTTGGATATCGTGACATCTTTATCAGAAAGCGGCTGCTAAAAATTCCACATCTGTTGGGCAACATTATTTTAAATCATAAGTGAAAACAGTAAAGGTTTTGCATTTACAACCAAAAACAATTCTTAAATTATGAATATAAGGTAATAAAGGGATCACATGCAGTATGTCCTTCTTGAGGCCATAGAAGGCCATGGAGTGAGTTACAACTTTTTTTGCCCCCTTTACATGATCAGCATAAAGTCATGATGGTGGATTGTTAAACTGGTGCACACAGTATGATTTGACCATCTAAACTGACAGATGGATTCTCATCACAGGGCTGGCAATGCCTTTTGTGAAGGAAAGCAGATGCACCACTACATTCTATAGCTTTCCTTTATTATACAATCAAGGGCCACTTTGAAATCTTTTACAACCTAGAATTCGAACAGCATCAACGAAAACTACTTCAGTTGCATTCAAATGGCAACTACCGAAAAAGAAAACTTACTGTAACATACATATTAAATATTGTATAGTCCATGCAAATGCGCACGGCCGGTTTTGCATCGTTATGGTATGTCGTTATTAGTGTATGGGAGACATCAGCCACCAGTGCATTTTCCGATTTAGGTTCAGGGAGAAAAACTCCTCATACCAATCGGAAAACTTCTCAGCCAGACTTGAAGAGCAAGATGGCCACTTGGCCCAAATAGAAGTAAATGAAGTGCTTTGTCTCGTGGGTGACGTAACTGCCAAAGTTTCTGCCGACGATGCAGTGCCAGGTTGGGTTATACTTCTTGTCAAACTCCTGGAAATGTAAAAAAAGAACGACAGAATCATTAGTGATTAGTGATGAACATCAATTTAAAATCCAGGGCTAATTGGAGAAATGAACAAATCCTGTCCTCCATGTAACTATGAAATAATTCTATCTAGAGGTTGATCATGTCTGTGATGGGGCAGTCAAACCATTGTTTTTTAAAATCCTGATTTATCACATGATTAAGTTAACTTGATTAATCGCACATTTTAAAGGGTAGGGGAGAACAGGGTTGGTTGTCACACGGGTTGGTTGGCACACTCGTTATATCTCACCACCAGAGGGCACTGTCTCTCAAATTGGGGTATGGACATTTACAGAATTAGGATCAGAGCTCACCTACATAGTCTTCTCTGGAGTAAGACAGCTGAACTTGAGGTGAGAGGACTTTTTGTGTTTTTCATGTCAAATTGTAAATATTCAGCTCCTCAGTATTTTTCTTCTAGGCTTTGAAACGATGGGTTTATAACAAAACAAGTGTTACCCTTACACAGTGTGAGGGGAAAGCTATGATTTAGATTTTTATTAGCTAGCTAAATAGTTGTTAGATGGTTGTTAGCCTTGATGCTAACAAAAAATTCCAGTTGGGGTTGGTTGTCACATTCTCTTTGGGGTTGGTTGTCACATGTAACAACCAGTTGAGTAGTCCATTATTGTTGGCCTATTTGTTTTGTTCTTTATGTTGTTATATAGGCTGACCTAAGGATGCGTTTATGCTCCTTGCTCATTTTATGTTAAAATGCATTAAGTTATGTAGGCCTATCACTTGTCAGTGCAATTAAACATTCAAATTTAGTTCTGCCTTCTTGCCTTTTTTAGAAGATTTTTCCCATTAAAATACCATTGTGACAAGCAACCCCATAGTGTGTGACAACCAACCCCATAGTGTGTGACAACCAACCCCCATAGTGTGTGACAACCAACCCCGTGATGGGGTTGGTTGTCACAATGTGTCAGAGTGTCTTTGATAATTAATTGCCTCTTTGTTACAATGAGTTGAAAAATGAGAGGGATACACATTTCAAGCCAACACCTTAAGCTTCAATTTAATGTAGGAATGACTATTGAAAGATGTTTTGATGATGAGCAATCATCAAAACAGTAATAAGTGTGACAACCAACCCAGTTCTCCCCTACTTTAAAGGGATATGTTTTAAAGCATTGAACACTTCTGGTGACACAGAAGAATTTGAATACTTGCTTTAAAAAATCTTGGCATCAGTAGTTTTGATGATGTATTTTGAGCTCATGCTCATCATAGTTCATGGTAGGAAGTTAAACAGATTGTAGCTCCATATGCTATATCTATTTTAAGTTGCTGGTCAAACAAATGTATCCTTTAAAAACATACATTTTTCAAGTTTTTTCATTTCCATTTTCTTGAACACATAATGATGACGTTTTATTCACCCTCACCTCATAGTTATTTTTCCCACCTGACCTTGAACACATCATAAAGTAACTCTTTGTCACCTCCTAGACAATTGATGCTATTTTCTGCATCAGTGATTTAATTGAATAGACAATGGATCAACTCAGGATATAACGTTACGTCTTTTCCACCACTAGATTTGATAGCAGCAGTGTGATAAGCTCAAATGTTGTTGATTTTTGAGATATGTGGAACCAGGTCCGTGGTAAAATCGTCTTTACATTTCTTCATCCATTTCTGCTCAAGGAGGTTTGTTTATCTTTTCCCTCCACAGCATTACTGCTGCTCTGCTTTCTGATTTCCCACAGGATGGCTGAGGGTCTCAATCCCAGAGCGTACGTTTGTTAATTGTGCGTTGAAGAAATGAGTTACATGAAAGGAATTTGCATTTGTTAAGGCAGTAACTTTGACAGCCCTAGTTTGGAACTAACTTTTAGTTTAACATTTCGTCAATCACTTTTGGGATATAACAAAAAAATTAAAATTCTTAAAATTTCCCAGAACCGAAGGTGAAATATTTTAACTACTTATTTTTGTTTGACCAATTGCAACAAAAGCAGAGAAATTACTCAAATTTGAGAAGCTCAAAACTTTAATATCGGTTTTTGACTGAAAAAATACATATTTTTCATTTTTTATATATAATTGTGATCCACGCACTAATCATTTCAGGTGCAGTCCTAAAAAATTAAGTAATCTGGTAGTTTGGACACACCTGAATATAAACCAGTGAAAATGTGTTGATTAAGGGGAAAAATTAAACTGGCATTTTGATTTCATTTTGTTTTATTTTTCATTATCTATTTGTTGCTTTGGTTTCTTTCATTTTACTATATGTAAAATGTATTTGTTCTTTTGTAACTTTTGTATTTGTACAGTCAAATAAGCTTCAGATAACCTGTAAAGCACTTTGAATACAATGATTCTGAACCCTGACACATTCATATAGTCTGATGGCTTTACATAGTTTTATGTTATGGGAGATCACTGCACACAAATGTGAAAAACTATTACAAATACTTGTAGATACTTTCTTAATTTTGGTCATAGACACAGTGCTTTTTAGTGGATTTGGTAACTTTTGTAGTCATTACCTCTGTAATAAATAAACCTTTTCTACTGGCCTGATCAGAAGTGCCTCGACTGACCAAAAATAGATATGAGAATAAAAAAAGACTTTGAACTTCCAGATGATGTGTCAGTGTCAGTGATGTAAAGCTTTTACGCAGAGCTGCTCTTGGATCCATCCATGCACCCCTCCTGTCCTCACCTTCTTGATGTAGGCTGCGATGTCCTTCTCTATGTTGTACTTCTCCATGGCCTGGGTGGCACAGTCCACCGCGTCCTGCTGCATGTCCTCGGACATGTCTGCGTTCTTGATCACTGCTTTCCTGTCAGTCATGGTTGGAGGATGATGATGGTGCCTGCTAAAGAAGAAAAGGGAGCACGTTCACTCAGACGTACTGCACTGAAAATTAACACCGCACGTGGTTGATGATGGGGATGGTTTAGGCCAGCCGAATCCTCGCTAAAATCAGTCATACGCAGAAAATTGGCCGCTTGGCACCGCGTTTCTCCTCTCAATCGCACTGATTCCTAATCTAACCTAGTGCTCGTTTATTCCTCTCAATACTCTTATCAACACGATGACTTGAGCGTTGCATAGATTGGCTGCGAAACTTGATACAGGTGGAGTTAAATTACTTGGCAAAATCACTTTCAGATGAAAGCAGCTGCTGCAGAGGAGCAAAAGTATCAAAGTGTATGCAGTAAATGATCTCCTAAGGCTGCTGTCATCCACGTCAATACATCCTACAGTTCATAATAAACAACAGTGAACCCTCACCAACATACATTAACTCGAATCTGAAATGTCAAGATATGCAAGTCAGATCATTTCCACATATGAAAATCATAAACTCACCTTTTTGGAGACGATGGAAGACTCTACTTTTCCCCCAGGATGTGTATGTCACACTGCCAATGTGTGAAGAGGAGTATGGTTTAGATGATGCTGCGGCTAATTGCTTTTTAAAGATTTACACAATAAGCATGTAGGTAGGTTGGTGCTCTCTGCTGTGCTGCTCCGACGCGCGCCCCGCCCCTCTGCTGCATGCTGCGCGCTGCGATTGGCCGAGCTGCAGCCTCCCCGTGTGTTGCGAGCGTTTTTCTCCAGCTCCTGTCTGCCGGCATCTTATTTCATCCCACAATGCATCATTCACAGTACACACCACTGACTGTGGGCTAAGAGGAAACGAGACCTTGGCAGTGGGAAGGTATCGTTTGGCTGTGTGTAAAGGATTTTTTCCTTAAGTCACCGTCACAGCTGTGAGGCACTGGAGGCTTGAACACTGAACATATGTGCTGGTTATGTTAGTTTCTATCAAGGCTACAGCAGCAGGTTCTGCTCCATTGCTCTATTTGTAAAGAAATACATCCCATCATTTACTTTTACAGTTCATTGTAGTTTTAAAGTAATTGTGTCTCTCCATTAAAACACTACAGTGGCCCTGAAGGACTAAACGCATTTACAAAAGATGAAACACTCTTACAAAGTTGGAGACAAATTTACATTTTTACATTTTATAAAACAAAATCACACCAGCAAAACACTTTTACCAAGGCCAAAACAAATTTACATTTAAGATTATTTCTTTTGCAAAAGATTTAACACTTTTACAAAGTTGGAGACAATATTACAAACAACAGAACACTTTTACCTTTAAGTCTTACTCCTTTTAGCCCGACTGCTTTTATCCTGAGGCTAGGTGGTCTGAGGGTGTTTCATCTGAATTCTGACACATGATGAAGGTTTTGGCAGATATATGATGGAGCTTTTCCAGAGACATGATGCTTTTCCATCTGAGGCCTCACTCTGAGACCCGAGGATGTTCTATGTAAAAACAAACTAAATGACCCCTCATTTTATCACTGCCAGATCATTTCTGGTATTGGTACATTCCCTTTCCGTAAAAATGAAATGTTAATTTGTTTCAGAAATGGTACAAGTGTTTAATCTTTTGTAAATTTGTTTTCTTAAATGTAAGTTTGTTTTGGCCTTGGTAAAAGTGTTTTGCTGATGTATTTTTTGTTTTATAAAATGTATAAATGTTTTCCAAAATGTACATTTGTCTCCAACTTTGTAAAAGTGTTTCATCTCTTGTAAATGTGTTGTCCTTCAGGGCCACCATAAAACAAAGACACATCATGCTGCACTTCATGGATGTAAAAAAAATGGTTTTGTTTCCATCTGTTGTTTTTTGCAGTAAATTATTTAGACATTTTGTACAAATGTACAAAATCCATGACATACAGTTGTGCTCATAAGTTTACATACCCTGGCAGAATGTCTGGATTCTTGGGTAGTTTCTGGTGTCATTGTGATATAAAAAGATATGACAGTTATTTGATAAAAATTTTGCTTCACCCAACCACTATTCATGAGTGAAAAAAAAGATTTTCTCTTATTATTCATATTCTCTGAAAAAGGGCCCAAAAAAAATCACAAATTCTGCCAGGGTATGTAAACTTATGAGCACAACTGTAACTCAAGGTGGGAACTGGCTGTTAATATATTATCAAACAAGTTTTTCAAAATAAATTGCAAGGTGTACTTTGCATGAAATTACTGGTTTAGGTTTAAAATAACAACAGACGAAAGAATCCTTGTTCGGAAATGTTTTATTGAAAATGCTAAGAGAGAAAAAAGAAGATTAGGCAAAGTTAAACATACAAACTACTCCCAAATACAACCCTTCCCAACCTCCCCAATTTATATTCCTTCATACCAGGCATCTACGACTCCATCCTTTGATCCAACTTCCTGGTCCTCTGTTTCGTTTTTTTCTTGTAAAATAAAGCCATTACCATTGAAAAACTTTAAAAGATAGGCAGGGCGGGGGCCTAATAGAAAAAAAAAGTTGCTCTGGGAATCCTTTTAATTAGTTCTGAAATCAATCTCATTTGAATCCTGGAAAACTGATCCCGTTCCGAGCATCCATCCTTGCCTATCCCTTCCCTAATCGATCCACTCATCCAGCTCCAAGGATTGGGATCCACTGAGCCACTCCTCCAATCAAAACCTTGAAATACCAGGAAGAAAATCAGAGGCAGACCGTTAGAATAATATGTCAAGATTTTTGGGCCTAATTTGTTTTTCCAATTTTGAGCACTCATTTCAGATCAAGTAAAAAAAAAAGCCAATGAGAAAAAAAAAACTACCACTCCCTGACGTCAATACATGTTAAGGTTAAAAGTGGAAAGCTATGCAACAGAAGTACTGAATCAGATTTTTACATTTGACAGCAAAGATATTACAATTACATCACAACACTTGATCTAGGACTGCTTATTCTGGCACAGGTCAGAGTAGCATGTTAAAAATTGTATATATAACAAAGTACAGCAACATATGGCTTTGTTAAACATGACATGCATGACATGGCAAGCCTATCAAAAAGTTCAATTTATGGAATATGAAGCGTACCATTGCCTCGACCTGAATGCTCCTCAATGTCCTATCCTGACCATACAAATGAAATGTGCTCCACAATCGTTTTATTCCAAATCACTTTAATCCTTCTCTTCAGATGTCTAAAGGAAGACACAAGGGTAAAATACAGTTAAGCATTGGGCTCCCCATCCAAACAGACCACCCCACAAATCCAATGATAGAAGCTGTTTAAAAAAATAAACAAAAACATAACTCAATTATCCATACTTGCAAAAACATTGAGTGTCGGTTAAAGCAACTCAACATTTTTGAAGTTCAGCACAGCACATTTTCTACTGTTGCGAAAAATTGAGAGAGGACAGAGAAAGGGGGAGAGAGAGAAAGGAGAAAAACAAACAGGACAAAGCAGCTGGAGGAGGGTGGGGGGGAATGGTGGAAGAGGGTGGGTGGGGGTACATCTACATACCAAGATCATCCACAAGGACACAGGGACATGAAATGCAAAAATTAAAAATCAATTGCTGACATCTGGAGGAACTCATAAGAGATAAAAACAAGAGAATACATCGAAGGGGCAACACATCAATGGTAGAAAGGTTTAGGTTTAGGATCGAGAGCGAGAGCGGCTGTGTCGAGGCGAGTAGCGCGGTGATCCTCTGCCACGGCCCCGGGAATTGCTGCGGCTGCGACTGGCGCTGCGACTGCGGCTCCTGCTGCGGCTGCCACGGCTTCGGGAGCGTGATCTTCCATAACTTGGGCTGCGGGGACCGTCTAATTTCACACGAATGTAAGCAGTTTCTCCCTGGCAGACACAAGAGAACTTGACATTGAAAAGACAACATCCCTCCCAAAGTGGAAATACCAAAGACGGTAAAGAGGGGCAAGGTGTGCTTCACAGATGGAGCACTTCCTGAAGTACTCACCTTGACACAGCAAAGACATATTATCCATGACAATCGATCAAATCAGTAGACATACCTCATGTGAGCGGAATTTGGTGTTGTCCAGCTTTCGAACAGCATAGGTCATGTCTTCTTTGCGCACAAACTCTACAACTCCAGTTCCATCTCTGAAAACATCGGCGTAGCACACGTCACCAGCTTCGCGCATGTGGTCCTTCAGGTCCTGCCAGCTGCCGCTCTGAGGGAGTCCTGAGATCAAAATCCAGTTATGTTAGCTGGCACTTAGTGAACTGCCCAGCACTGTGATAAGCATTTACTAATAATGGTCACACACAACTTCTCTGTAGATGCAAGTTGACCTAACATGAAGTCAACTAAAGCTGAAAGTAGCATGATGTTGAAATGGGACACAGACTGGGACAGACTTGTTTACAGTCTACTAAAGCTATTCCATTAACTATATATCAAGACACAAACAAGACCTGCAAATGTCTGTATGACAATACTCGGATAAAGAGGTATGTTATCACATTCATCAGGGGGAGTTATCACCTGACAGTTATTTTATAGTACTTATCGATGATTGTATGCTATTAAATCTTGAATAATGGAGGACATTTAGATACATTTTTTTTTGAGAGTTAAACCAAAAATAGACATTTTCAAAAATTAAGACTCAACAACACTAACAAACCAGCATTTAAGACAAACTGCAACGCAAGTAAAATCAAGACCAATGTCAAAGCAATACGTCATGAAAAAGAATGAACTATTTTCACCATGTCAAAGGTTGACTGCTTTGTATTTCAATTCATATCTGCAAACTCTACTTCCATGAAACTATGGAAGACCATTCTTCAGATGAATTGATTTGACTTTAATCACACTGCACATAAATATCCCAATGTGATCATCAGCAATATATCCTCTGTGGAAGTGTGACTTTCTTTGCAACAAAGCAGGAAATCATATCTCTATGAACAAGCAAAGGTGTCAATATAGCAGTGAAAAACATGCTTGAGGTGTGTTTTGGATTCCAGAGGAACAAGATACAAACAGGTAATGTGTTAGATACATAGAGCAGCAGATAAACAAAGCATTTATAACTAGGGGTGTAACGATTCATCCACTACATCGATGTATCGATTTATATTCCTATGATCCGACTACATCGATCTGTGCTCGGCAAGTTGGCCTTCCTGACAACAGATATCGATGTATGATCATTTTAAAAAGTTATAAATCCATACTAGGATATGACACATTGGATTTAAGCACGGCAGACTTCATATGGATGTGGGTTTTTTTCACTTTTAATGATAAAGACGTTAAACGTTACTCAATTCAGACTGCCTGTCTGTGACGTCATCGCCCCGCGCCAGCAGGCAACAAAACATTGCATGGTGGATGGCAGAGGAAAAGCCGGCGAGCGAGAAATGGTCAAGCCACCATTACGTTCCAGTGTGTGGAAACCAAGCAGCAACCTCTGGTCTAAAAATGAGTCCAATGCGGAAGTGTCAAAAGCTGCAGTTCATCGAGGATCCGCTTGAGGCTCGCTCCGGAAGTACGGGAAGTCACATACACACCAATTCAGAAAAGATGATCCTTACAGCAGAAATAAACATGTTTACAGCCTGGTACAAAAGACAAGTGTAGTCTGGACAGCTCATTTCTCAATCAGCTCAGGGTGAATTTTTTTCTAACGCGGCAATTTCAAAGATATTGAGATTACTGGTCTTCCAATGAGAGGCACAGCTGCCTGTGGGAACTCTGTAGCTGTTGGTTAGGAGACTCAAACTCCACCTCTTTACTTCACACTGGCTCAACAGAAGCAATATGGCTCCCGCCGACGATTTCCCTCAACGATTTCCCTCAAAACAGCTCTTCAGAAACAGATGGGTGACGTCACGGATACTACGTCCATATTTTATACAGTCTATGGTGGAAACACTTTGGCTTTTGCAAAGACACAGATGTTCTAAATAAGTCGCTTGCTGTTTGTAGGGTATGTAAAGGTCAAATAAAGTACCACGGCAACACCACAAATCTATCCAACCACCTACTAAGGCACCATGGGATTTCACACAACGCCCACTGTCCATGCATCTCTTGCAGCGCTCCCGCTGCAGCAGCAACACAAGGTAACATCTGCTCTGCAGAAGCCTCAGGCCTTGTTTGTTTATATCCATAATTAATGTATACCTGATTCCCTTACAAGAAACAACAGGAATCTAGGACTGCCCAGTATCAAGGTTTTTATTTTAGTCACACTGGTTGAATTTTTGGCTGAAAAGTCACTGAATCAATTTCAAGTCACTGAATCGTTTTGGATCGTATCGTTCTAAATGAACCAATATCGCCCTTTAAAGGTGACATATCATGCAAAATCGACTTTTTAATAGTTCTCTACCTGAAATATGTGTCTCTGGCATGTCTACAAACCCCCCCGAAAATGAAAAAAATCCATTCTGCCCCTGTTCTGATTTCTCCACCTTTCTGTAAATGTGTGCTGAAACGAGCCGTTTCAGTTTTCAGTGTTTTTGTTACGTAACAACAATATCCGGTCTGTCACGGAGTCAGAGCTCGGAGCTTGTTCAGCCCATAGACTGTATAAAATACAACTCAACCCCTCCTTCGTTTTTCATTACCTGCACAAATGTGTGCTAACAAGGAGCTTAGGAGGGAGTCACGCTAGTTGTAGGCTGTCTTAATAAACACAAAGGTCGGTTTTACTCCCCACGTCTGCAGATTTGAAGATCTAGTGGATGATTTTTATTTTTCATGGATAAGTGCTAGCGCTAGTTAGTATAGCCACATAGCTACATGTTAGTAGCTGTGTACCAAGACACACGTCTACATACTGACTATATAATACAACAACAAGAAACACTAAATCTGTGACCAATCCTTCAGAAAGGTCCTGCTGCAGGCGCCTCTCCGCCAGGATCAGATTCTGGATCAGATTCAGAGGGTTGAAGTAACGCGGGTCTGTGAGCAGCCGTGTATATTCAGCCAACATGTAAACATTAGATCAACGTGCTGGAGAGCCGAGGCCACATCCACTTCCTGAGGGGGCGATGTCAGAGGGAAAACAGACCGTTCTGAGCAGGACTGAAGAAGAGGGATTTTCAGGCATGCCAAAATCTGATTTCAAAGTGTTTTTTTGAGCATAAGCTTTAAAGACATGTTTTGGGGACCTCTTAGACCAATATATTTTGATGAAAAAAAAGCATAATATGTCACCTTTAATCGTATCAGCAACCACGAATCGTGAATCGAATTGATGTTAAAAAGAATCGTTACACCCCTATTTATAACATATCGCTGGTATGCACAGTGGCGGTTCTGGGGAGGGGCCAACAGGGGCTGGTGCCACTGTAAAACTGAACCTGGACCCCCCATGTGGCCCCCCCTCCAAACAAATATTATACAATTTAAAAAGCTTCGGTATCACTCCGATGTTACAGGCGGAACACATGCATGTGACACTTGGTTCCAGTCCCTTAGAGCGCTAAGGGACTCATGTTGACTGTAAACTGCCAAACAGCTGCTGTCAGTCTGCATTTTGATATAGTACACAGTAGTCTATAGGTCTAGTATAAAGGGATGCACTGATATTTTGCCAGTTTGTTCTCAGCCGGTCCTCGCCCTTCTCAGTATCTTTTGTCAGGGTTGAATGTGTCCCTCTGATAACACCCTTAACCCCAGCCTGGCCCCCCCAGTAAAATTGGTCTAGTTTGTATGTTTGTGCATACTCTCAATTTAAACTCTTTGAAAACATGGACCACAACTAAGATGATGAAGGTTTAGAAAATGACAATGCATGAAGGAGGAGGATGCACTTAATAAATAAGTATTTAAAAAGCACGGTTGACACAGCCATCTAGGAAGGTAAGCTACTTTAAAAAGTATAATCTTCCTATTCAGATCCAAGTAAAAAGCTTACCAGACACAATGACCCTGTACTCTGAGCGTCTGGATGGAGGCCCATATCTGCCTCTGGGAGCCCCTCCGATCCCCCCGTAGCCGCCCCTCGAGCCTCTGCCACTCCGAGGGAACTCCACTCGCAGCCTGTAGCCGTCGTAGTCATACCCGTCCCGTCCATAAACCGCATCATCTGCATCCCTGATAATAACAAAGGGCACAGTTCAAGCATTTGCACGTAGAGGACAGCGAGGTTTTAACGCACGGCGAGTGCAGTCACGGACTGAATCGGCCATGTTGGCGGCTAGCTTGATCTGGTTTAACGTTGCTAATCCGCCTTGTAGACAAGCCTGCAAGAAACACTATCAGAGACACCTCTTTTATTAAAGTTAGCACATTAATGACGAATGCATTTACCAGCTGTGCTGCTTAGAGTGCCATGTGTTTACGCTGTCAACAAGCCAGCAGACATATGACAGGGTGGGTGTTGCTTTACTCCAAAGGGGGGCAGAAGTTATCCATAAGGACACACTGCAAAATATGAACTAGGTGGGTTTCTATCTCAAATGAGGAACACAATGATTTGCAAGTCAAATGCATGCACACAAATGACCCCGCACAACACGTTTCGTTATTAGATAAGAGTCCAGATCATATTCGGAGACCGCGCGTAATATGGCTCAAGCACGCACCCCCTGGCCTAACAGGCTAACAGCTAACCAGGTCTCACCAAGAGGTCTCCTCACCTGGGGTCCTCGAACTCGATGAAGGCAAAAGGCGGGCCTCCTCTCCTGTTCTTCAGGTCGATGTCTCGGATGGTCCCGTATTTGTAGAAGACGTCCTCCACATCTTTCGTGCGGATATCAGGAGGTAGATTCCCCACGTAAATCCGACAATCGTTATTTCCAGCGGGGCCTCGCACAACACCAGACATGGCTGCTGAAAGCTAGCTAGCTCCTTAATGTAAAGGGTTATTTTTTAAAGATCCAGACGATTTGCGCAGCAGCACTGAGTTTACGCTCCAAGTGCATGCAAATCGCCTCGCAGCGAGGAGGGACGAGCCACTAGTTTACGCGGCAATCCACGGAATATGAACTGGGCAGACAATACTACCAGCGACGCGCCCCCACTTCTGTTTTCTTCAGGAACCGCGCTCCTCGTTCATCGAGGCATTCATGAATACTGGAAGCACTGCAGCCATAGCTGACACATCCGCTCAACAAAGTAGTCCACCAATGGAGCAGGTGTAGTGAAAGTGTGCACACTTTTCAATGCCTGCAGGGTAACGACATGTAAGAGAGTATCCACTATAACGGTAAATGGACTTAGTCACCAGAGCGAAAGTAAATAATTAGATAGGGGATTTATAGAAGCCCTAAGCAGACATGCATCCACAGCTACATTTAATTATTCTTATAAGTGACAAATAGGAGTTAAGGTTGTTTTCTCCACAGTTCCACTTATCTCGAGAAATTAACACCTGTTTTTCTGTGATTAAGACTTAATATCAGTTGTTTTCCTGAGATTTTGATTTTTTTTCTCTTAATATCCAGGGATAACAAAGCTGGCTTCTCCATTACATCAAATTAATGTATCTTATTGTCTTCAGAAAAACAAAGCTTGATTTCTCTTGTATACTAGGATACATTTTTTGGTCAGCAACAATACTTTGTCAGTAGACCAGACCATGCCACCCATGGTGCCAGTGCCCAAATTAATGAGGTCAATAAAGTCTCTCTGTTTTGTGCTTTTGAAACTGGGGATATGAGTTGTGATCATCAGAAAATGTACATGTGTTCACATTATAGAAGAGTAAACAAAATGTATGGACTCGTGCCTGAGTTTTCAAAATAGTTTGAATTTCCCTAGTTCATGTGTCATGCACACATACAATGTGTTAAGGGTGTCTGTTATTACCATATTTATGGAAAAGAAGGAAGACCAACTGAAGTGTCAATATCTATCCTGTTAGTCAATTCAATATTTACCTTGATTAATTCCTGGCACACACAGAAAGATGCTGAAATCAACAAAGTTATATGAAGGTTTAAACAGATAAAGACCTGCGGTTGGGAATATGTTATACCCATTTTTCTTAAATAGGAGACTTCAAGACACATGCACTCAGTCTGTTCAGTCAGGAAAACTAAAGATGTACACAACAGATAAACCATTTATGGTAAGTTGTCACCTGTGAGTTGGAATGTTGTCTTGTAAGAAACAGACTGATGACCTGTGATCTACACAAAGTTTTTATTGTTTGAATGATTACATTTTAACATCCTATGATACAAACCCAAGTACAGAATACAATTCAGAATGACAACACAAAACTGCATTATATTGTAAGTTATTGTTGTGCATAGATGATACTTGAGGAATTAATATTAGAAATATTATACTGGTATAATATTTCTAATTTTGGATGGTCATCCACAAAACTGAAATAGTCACTCAAAAAGATGTTTCTCTGCTTGAAAGTACACTGACGTACATAGAATCTTTTTTCACATATTGACCAAGTCAAGCTGAGGTTGTGAAGCTCAAATGAATCAAACTTTTGTTTACAACATTTTAAAGCAAATAAATGTAATGTATGTGTACCAATCCAATTAATTTTAGTGCTTCTCCAGAGAGAAATCTAGCCACCTTTGAAATGAAAGCACATTTGATACCTGTCTTATTAAATTATATTAGTTACATTCTGAAAAAACTCTGCTTTACATATGAATTCCATATTTTGTATGGTGCAAGCTTTCAGCCAGTTCCAAACTTACACAGCACTAGTAAGTAAGTGGCTGAATGTTTATGCTAGCTGTTGTCTAACAGTATGTTTTGACTTTAAATAAGGTCAAATGTCCCAGCATGTTTTCACAATCTGTCACCTGTTGTTCAATCAAGAAGTAGAGGAAACATGAGGATTTTGGAGATTCTTTGCATTTAAATACGTTTTTTCGTTTAACAGTAACAGCCTTAAAGAGTTACAAATAATTAGAAATAACACAAACAACACAGTATGGAGGAAATCCCAACAGTCAATATTTCTAAATGATATTCAAACTTACATCCTGTAATACAGCATTATGACATGACAAGGTCTGTGCTTCTAAACCCTGGCCTCTATGCAGATACGGTACAGTACAGCAAATTCAGCAATTTCCACTATTTCTAATTAACTGTGCTGTATGGAGGCCCTTAAGGGACATGGAGGAAAAATAAAATTTGTTTTTTCAGAGTAACTTTTGCAGGATTTCACTAAACCTTTCCTCCTTAGGGGCTTCATAACGCCGCAATCTAAATTAATGCTGCTAGAATTCAGTCTACTTACAGCTTATGGTACACTATTCAATTTGATACTATGCTGTAGATATGTCACTGACACAATAGCATACAGTACATTTATAACAACAAATACACAAACATGTTTCATTCAATCTATGCATTAGAAATACTCAAGGCCATGTTCTGATTGTCCTCATTTGTCAAGGCAAGAAAACACACCGTTATTTGTTTGCATGTAACATAATCATGAGCGTTAGAATCTTAATATAACTAGAGTATTTGGACGATGATTTGTCCTTGTCGTGGTAATGAAGAACACAATGCTGATTGAAATGTAGCTCCTAAAAACCAATCAGTATGCATGACAGGGACCGTAGATGTGCTGTCCAACCTCGCTGTAGTGATCAGCACCGTTATACTTCCCTTGACATGCTTGACTGTTCGCCTGCAAACAAACACAAGATAGGTAACAGGAGGTATTGGGAAAGTTAGAGATCACATCAGATGATTTAATGCAGGAATAACAAGGTGGACATGCCTCTGCTCTCTTGATGAACTGCTCTGTGGCGACTTTCTCGTTCTCTTTATGTCCTCTCCAGGCTCTCAGTGCAGACGCCTGAAGGGCTCTGCCAAAGGAGAATGTCAGGATCCAGGGTTTGGCCAGAGGGCAGTTGTTGATGGCATTCAGGTGGACAGAGGCCTCCTCTTCACTCTGACCACCTGAGAGAAAAGTCACTCCTGCAGGGACAGAAAAAAATGATTTAGCTTTCCCTTTATTTTCGCACATTTCATACATATCTGTGTGTAATCCTCATTCGACACGGCCCTCTCATACCTGTAACCGCTGGGGGAACAGTGCGGCACAAGGCAGTGATAGTTGCCATAGCAACCTCCTCCGGGCTGTACTTGGTGGGGCAGCTGTGTCCGGCTGTGACCATGTTGGGTTTGAGGAGAGTGCCCTCCAGGTAAACATGGTGATCAGACATGGCCTTGTACACTGCAGACAAGACCTGAAACACAGATTGTTCCACAGATGAAAATCTGAAAACTTGTTTCTCTTATTTCACATTTACTCTCTAAGAAACAAGGTCACACAGATATGATCATGGAACCCACCTTCTCTGTGATATACTGGCTTCGTTTCAGGTCATGATCTCCATCAGGCAAAATCTCCGGCTCTATGATGGGCACAATGCCGTGCTAGCCAATAAGAAGAGGTTATTAGTACAGATGAATGACAAAACACAGATGTATGAACTGACATTATGGCCTCATGCACCACAAGGTCCTGACCTGCTGGCATATACTGGAATAGCGTGCAAGCACATTTGCATTTTCTGCGATGGCCAGTTTGGAAGGATTGGCATCACTGACTTTGAGGACACAGCGCCACTTTGCAAAGACGGCTCCATCCTTTTTATACTGTGCACAGCGCTCTGACAAACCATCCAGACCTGCCAAAGAGGAACAGGAAAACTTGATACATTTGCTTTTTATATATTTTCATACATAATAATCTGGAATTGTTTTAGTCAGACCCTGTGTCGTGGTTTCTCCAGATGTTCCTGCCAAGGGGACCACACCTTTGTCAACCTGAGGAACAGGGTATGGACAAGTGAAAGTCCAGAATCAGTAATAATTTCTGTGAAAATAAAACAAGTATTGATGTTATTTGGTTCCAAACTGCCCCACCTTGATGCCGACCATGATGCCCCTGTCCCTGATCGTCTTGACAAAGGGAATGCCGTTATCAGAGTGCTGATACAGCGTCTCGTGGAAGAAGATGATCCCTCCGATGCAAGCATTAATGCGATCGTCTGCACTGAAGAGAATCTGCCTGAACTGTCTGCGGTTCTCCTCTGTGTTCTCCACCCCAACCTGGGCCAGCCGCTTGGCCATGCTGCCTGCAGGTCATATTTTGGACATCAGATGTTAACAACTTTTCAACTTGATAGGGTTCAGTCATGTGTTATCAATGTCTTAGATGTTTCCTATAGTTTAAAGAAATAAAGGGAGTGTTACAGACCCACAGACTCATCTGCAGCCAGGATGCCTTTCCCTGGAGAAACTATGCGTAGAGCGGTCTCATGCAGCTCCCTCTTCTGGGCCTCAGAAAGTGTTGGATAATGGTGTGTCATCCTGAGTGAGTGATTGTCTTTAGCCTCTGGCTGGAGCAAAAACAATGAAGTTAAATGAGACAAAAAATTATATTTCATTGGTATTTAAAGTCTCCCTCTCTTGCTCTCTGTTGTTCTTTAATGGAGCACAGCTCAGCTTAGGATGTATGTAAAAGTAAGAAAAGCTGTAAGAAGGGTTGAACCTGCTGAAGTATCAGCCTCTTCGGATGCAGCTCACACAACAAAGAACCCTATTTAATGTTTGGGTGAACAAGACAGCTATAAGACTACACAGAGTGCACGGTCATTTGAAAACATTTGTACCTAATGCAACCAAAAGTTTGAAGGAAAAATAAGAAAGTCTCTTTTATTCCATGAGGTAAGTCCATGTGTTTAGAGCAGCACAAAGAAGAGACAAGTGGTGTGGAAAACAGAGAGACATTACAAGTCAAAACCACAGACATGTTGAATTGTAGAGTAAAAGATTAAGTGAGGTTAAGAGAGGTGTTACAAGTAAATCCATTTAGTTTCAACATTTGTGCTGTACATTTTATAAGTCCAGATATAAATCTGAAGTCAATTTCACATACTCATGAAAGAATATCCTGTTATTGCTGTTTTTACATCAAGTTATTTGCATGATACCTTGCACACACCATGTTTCCGTCTAAAGGCAGTTAAAGATCCCTATAAATAAATGTAAATATATGTATATATATTAAAAGCTCTTACCTGAAAGAATAAGACGTGTGCACTGATGAGATGAACACTAGCAGAGATCTTCTGTCAGCTCCAGCTTGTATTCGGCTCAAAATATGTTACACCTCGTCCGCCCACACCCCTGGGCGGCGCTTGTGTAGGTACACCCCCATTTGTCCCACATAAATTAGATGATTTTTTTTATATGAATCACTATCTATTTCAATAATTAAGGTTTTTGTGTCATGAAGTTGGTTATTTTTCCACACTTATATGATCAACTTATAATGAATATCATATCTTCTAGAGTGTTGGAATAAGCTACAGATCCATACCCCACTTATTCATAGTTTTACCTACATGTTTTATAATTTAATTCATTTCAGTTCCCTCTCAACATTCAGCCTCATTGGGAAATATTAATGTATTCTTTCAGCTCTCTCTTACTCCTATAGTAATCTAATTTAAGAGTTTAACCTTACCCTATGGCATTCTATTCATATTCTAATTAGTTAAAACATACCCTAAGGAAAGTTTCTAGTCTCCTGATAGTTCGGTCTTTAACCTCAAATTCTCAGGAGTGACTCAGTCTCAAAGCAATTCATGCTCTCAGTGGCTTCCTTTTGTGAACTTTAAACTATAAAACGTGATGGTTCACTTCAGAAATAGAAATCATTTGAACTGAATGTAAATGAACGTGGTACTGTAGCCCAAATGAAACAAAAAATGAGGCCAGCTTAATAATTTTTCATTTTGAGAGAGGAATTTTATTTTATTTGCTCTATCGGGCATGTGTTAAAACGACTTTTGGTGTAGCTTACACACAGTTAGAGGAATTCTGTATGATAAAATTTTTGTTTTGATGTCCGGTTAGATAACGCTTCTCTGCAAGCTTAACAGGATTATTTTCATCTTGTGTTGTAACACTTCTCCAAACTGTGAATTCAACCACTTTCTAGCTGCCAGTAGTGTTAGCTAGTAAATTTTAGATTGCTTACGTTAACTGTTGCCCTACTGTAGGCTGGGCTAATAATAATAATAATAATAATAATAATAATAATAATAATACATTTGATTTATGTAGCACCTTTTAAAAACATGTTAACAAAGTGCTTTACAGAGTGCAAGACATAGCGAGTGAAAACTCTAAAGCACATGACAAAGGTAGGGAGAGCTAAAATGAGTTAAGTAAAAACAATAATAAAAACCATGCAGAAATTAAAAAAACAGTGATGAGTTAAGAAATAAAAGTTAAATAAGTGTGTTTTTAAAAGAGATTTAAAAGAGGACAAGAATGTGTCATTACAGAGTGACGGGGCCCTGACCGCAAAGGCCTGGTCGCCTCTGGTTTTTAACTTGGCCCTTGGGAGTTCCAAGAGGGACCTGCTGGAAGATCTCAGGGAGCAGTTGGGGACATTCGCTTAGGTACTCAGGGGCCAGTCCGTATAGATCATAAACATATTGTTTTAACTTGATATATTGCTTGATGTCCATGTGGACTTTCTTTATTAGTTACATATTTAAGATTGCAAGTTGTCGAAGTATATGTTATCTGTCGATCCTTATCATTTTACTGCTTCTCCACTGAGGACCTGTTTATGATGCTACATAACAGCAAATGTTAGCAATGAACTACTTATGAACTAAAATGACTTTATTCAAGACGTTCCTATCTACCGTTATGCTAGCAGAGCAAAGTCCATTTCTAGCCAAGTGATTATGTGTCTGACTAATCCTTCTGTAACATCTCATCACAGTTTGGCGTGATTCATTAGTTCAGCTCAGCAGCCTGTCAGAGGACTCCTCTCTTCATCATTATGTGTCAGTGTGCCTCTTAAAACTAGATGTGGGTCACTGGACTGCCTGCCACCGCACAGCCATAATACAGACATGATGGACCTGTCTAAGACAAGGGCCTGAGAGGGATTCAATGTCAAGAGGCATCAGGAGGAGGAGCCGGTGCACTCCCATTCAGAAGATAGTTTTAAATAGATGCATGGCTGCCTCCGCTGGGACACTCCATTTTTTCCTCTGTTACCCAATTAAAAACATTTAATGATGATACTTTATCTGGTCCTCAATTTTCTGTCCTATTAAAGTTGTTCTCAGTGGGTTTGCAAGAACTCCAGTATATAGGTCGACCCAGGCTGGAAGTTGGACATAATGTATCCAGGTGCAACGTTTGTGCAAAGATGATCTGTGCCAGGGAGCAAACAGAGCGGTAGGACTAATCTACTCAGTGCAAGTGTCTCTGACCCCGTTGAACTGTATTGAATCAATAAATCCAGGTCAGCTGATTTTTATTGGTCCAGAGTTTACTGGTCTATTAGTTGGACTGATAAGGATCTGATTTTTTAAGCCCGATGAACAAAAAAAGGCCTTAATACCTGCTCTTACTCTGACATACAGTAAATTGTCAAACTATACTGTCATTGTTCTGCAAGTAGGATTACATAATTCATATTTTATCTGTAAGAGTATGTGTTGAAATTGTTTGAGAGATGGTATTGTATCACTTAATGTTAAAACTGGACCATATTAATCTGAACAATGTCAAATACACATGCTGTTTGATGAAGGATGGTCCAGGTGCATTTGATAAAATCCAAAGTTTTATTTCAAATTTGAAATATATAAGATTCAGTTTAAAACAAAAGACAAAAAATGAATAGAGAAACCATGTCATATCCTGTTAGCAGTAGTGTGAGCTATAGCCACAGTCAAATATGTGCATGTAGTTGTGGTCAAACCAGGACTCTCATCATACATTTACAATTTGAAAAGGATCAAACATAACATTTGAGAGTTAAAGGATTTATCATTATTTGACAAAGTGCTTAAAAACATTGAACTTTGACCCCCTAGCCACGGCCAAGCCCTTTATTGTAGACTAAACCTTTTAATAAATATTTTTCTTCAAGGTGTCTGCGCTGACCAAATTTGGGGATGATTGGATGAAGCCCCTAAGAGGAGTTTATTAAAATCTGGATCCTTAAAACAATAAACAACAGGCATTATGGTGAAAAAATGTGCTCAGGTCCTATATACACAGAATGCTAAGGACCTTTAAAATATTGAACCAATATTAATTAAATTCTAAGAGGTGATGCATTTATTAGAAAAGTTTTCATCCTCTGCCTATTTTCTGACATCTCCATCCAGTCACAAAAAAAGACTCCAGTGTTATGCTTTACACGGGTCTGGGCTCAGGTCCATATTTGCCAGACTTGGAGACGGTTCAGTAGGAGTTGTGGGAGAGTGTAGGATTTTATCACAGTCAAAGTTATCTAAGTTGTCCAATGAAAGGCCTCTCATCGCTTTTGCTTCCCAATCTGGATGAGTCCTGAGCTCAAGGATGGATTTCACGGGTGTCTTTTGAAGGATGAGGGAGTCAAATGATGTTCCCCTGAAGAAGGCCTGCATCTTAAAACTCTCCAGGTTGCGCAGCCGTTTTGCTGGATTCTTGCATAATAGCTGTAGCATAAATAAACAGGTAAATATGGTTTTCTATTCAGGAGGATAAACAGAGTACAAACAAGTTGCATTTACAAACCTCTGTGAGCAGTATGATCAGAGCAGAACTGAAGGCTTTGGGTACATGGTAGGGAAAACTTTTGACCTTTTTCAACATGGTTCTATGGTCGGGCTCTGCAGGAACTGGAAACTGCAAAAGTAAAAAAATCACAATGACTGACAATGGACAGAAACACATGTAGCACTGTTAAGTCTGAGTTTGTGTGTCCTCACCTCTCCAATCACAAGAGAGAACAACAAAACGCCAAGAGACCACCAGTCAGCAGCGTGGCTGTATGGACCCCCACTTAAGACTTCAGGAGCTGTTCAAGATAAAACCAGAAACAAGAATTCATAAAGCCAGTCCAGAGCAGTGAATCCAGAGATAAGCTAAATGATGTGGCAGGTGCATCCCTAGAAGAACTGGGTCGACCGAATCCAAGGGGAGCAAACCACAGGTGAGGCTCTGATGTTTCTCTAATGCAGTCAACCAACAGACAGCAGCTCAACTTCTCTCAAGAGAGATCATTTTTATATTCCAGAGAGAACAAAACCAAAATCTCACCCATGTACTGGATCGTCCCACATATCGTGAACGCTTTTCCTCCTCGTTTTAGCCGCCGGGAGAGTCCAAAATCAGACAGACGGAGATGACCTGAATCAAAACACGCACTGATACTTACATGCTCAACCATACGATTTTTATACTGTAAGAAATCTTCTTTTCTGAGTCTTGAATGCTGCGGTTCTCTGCTTGAATTGTGTCTCTTTTTTCATTTTCCAGTGACTACATGTGGCTGAACACCTAAGTTAACTATGACTTGCTTGTAAGGTCCTAAATCACACATCAGAGTTTGTTTGAAGCTACTGTGGCTGACCTTATACAGCATGTAGTTACTCACTTTTTCTGACACCTACCCCTAAGTGACAGTTATGGACATTAGAAACAACTACAGAGGAATAGCCGATCTTTATACTGATGGTCTTTTTTGCTTTTGTGGGTCATAAAGAAGCATCAATATAAATTTCAGTCTCTTTCATAATCATAGTAAAAACTTCACACAAGAGCTTTAAAGTGAGTCCAAAAAATGAAACAACCTCTGACAGAGAAATGTGTTATGTGAGAGGAACATACCGGCAAAAGAATCCCAATATATACAATCACATGGAAACACATTAATTATAAAACATGTGACGGACATGGACCCAGGCTCACAATTTAATCAAATCTAATGCCCACAAAATCTCTAACAGGCCTGGATGATAAAAGAAAATATTACCTTGATCACTTAAAAGAACGTTCTCCATCTGAAAAACATCATTACAGTTATAGTCATAGCAAAAAAGTTAAACTGTTACATTAGGATTATACATCTAAAAAACAATACCTTTACATCTCGATGTATGATCCCTAAGTCATGTAGGAATCCTGTAAAGAAAAAACAAATGACCGAAAGTTAGAAGCTGCAACTTTTTCTCTAACCTTTCACTCTGTCCCTTTACTCACCCAGTGCACTGCCCAGCTCTGCAGCAAAGAGGCGAACCTCTTCCTCCCCAAACTTCCCCTTCAGTAACCAGTAAGTATACAAGTCTCCAACGTTGCAGTAGTCACACACTGAAGAGGACGAGACACAATGATACTCTGTGTGTCCAGTGAATGAGATTACACGAGTCACAAATTAAAGACAAAATAAAGAGAAACATTTGCTCTGTCAATGTTGCTGGGAAAGGAAGAGGGAGGGAATACATGATACAAGTGGAAAACATGCATGCTTCTAAGATTTACAGTCACACTGAGCTTTACCCAACTCTCTCATTAGATGGCAGTGTGCCTCCTCTTTATCCTGTGCTGTGATTTGTGAGGATGCTACAGTCTACTCTGGGACAACAAGGGAAACATTGTTCAGAGAGGAAGGATAGTAGCAACTTAAAGCTAATATTTATATTGACTCACTAATGAAGAGATGGCGCTTTGTCTGCCAGCAGTCCTGCAGATTGTGGATGAATGGGTGTTTGAGCTGCCGCTGCAAGTCAACACACAGAATTACAAGGTTTGAGGAATCACCTTATGACAGAAAGTCAGACACTATGTTGATTATCAGCTCTTCATTTTCAGATTAGTGTTTAACGTTTCCTCAAGTAAAATCATGCCTATTTGAATATGTGAAGCAACAACATCCCTATATTTTTATTTTTAACACAACATGCTGTTATTTCTACATCTGTTTATCTTAAGTCTATAAAATGGCAAAAAGAAGCTGAAAGAATGCTCCCTAGATTTCCCTAGATACTAGGACAGCTTTTTATATGCCATAATGTGTCTCAACCCAAAAAATAAACATTAATTTTCCTTATTTATGAGAAAAACAAAGAGAAAAAAATATGTTATTCATTGGTCAGGCCAAGAAGAAGCCTCTGGCCTATCCCTGCTGAGTCAGCCCCCAAACCTTTAAATTTAGTTCATTCGGACCACTTGCAAAATTGATTTGGTCTGAAATAAATCTTCAAATAACAGTCACGTGTAAAAAAAAAAAAAAACCTTCTACCTAGTGGTACTCCCCCCCCCCCCCACCCCACCCCCCCCCCACCCCCCACAGCTTAGATGCTTCATGTGATACCTGGATAATGACTTCTTCTTTGGTCTGCTTGAGAAGTCCACGCTTCTTGATCTCTGACTTTGGTAGAACCTGTGAAACAACACACATTTTAGAAAACATTAAATATTCTAACATAATGCTGTGATACTTCAGTGTTGTTTGTTACAGCTGAATTAACCTTAACAGCATAGATCTTCTCCTTGAATATGTCCTTTACTCTTAAGATGGGTCCATATGATCCTTTAGCTATGAAGCCCAGGACCTGTGAGGACAGACACAACAAATTAAAAAGTACCAAGATCCAGTGTTTGCACAACTCTGCTTTTTTTCTATATAATAAGTTGGGCAGTTCAGTTTTTTCCCAGAGTACCTGGAAATGGTCTGGTCCAGGAAATCTACGCAGAGGGAACTCAGGTAGAAAGTCAGAGATAAGAGCTGGAGGACTCATTTTGATGGGTAACGTCTCAGAGTTGTCCTCTGGAGGCAGCAGCAGTTTGGAGACGGGTGGTCTGCCATCCGGTCCCAGAGCAGGTCGAGGAAACACAGCCGAGTGTCCCAGTCTGTGGGTGATGGAGACCACCGTGTTTGAGAGGAACCCAAGACTGTGTCGACGCTGAGCAGCTGGTCCAACTCTCTAGATGAGGAACAGATATGACCTCAAGTAATCACTCTTTGAGTACAGAAAACAACACAAGGTGCCCTCTATATGGTTGATGTCTAGTAAAGAAAATATGATATCCTCAGGGAGTGCCCCTCATTTATTCAGCCCTGCTCCTCAGACAACCTGAAGCCGCCCCTGTATGTTTAAATACAACTCATATAAACTAGTGTTTACTTGAAGAATGATGTCATTACTACTACTCAAGACACACTTTTATAGCAAAGCTTTTATTTCGTGAATTTATTTTAATCTTTGACGTTTTATCTCTGCTTTTACTGTCAGTTTGCTTTTATTGCTTCTCTGCTTTTATTGTGTTTTTTATTATTTTTGTGAAGCACTTTGTTACTTGTATTGAAAAGTGCTATACAAATAAAGGTATTATTATTATTATTATTACTACCAAATTTAGTTTTCAATAATTTACTTTTAACTGTTCATTTCTATTTTTTAAAGATGTAACAAAACTATTAAAAGTCAGGTGGATGTTAAATCCTGTGCAGATAAGTCACATCTCTGTGTGCTAATGACACCTGAAGCTGAAAATAAAACCAGGCATGCTGTTCTCGAGCTGCAAGGCAGTGATCGATCTCAACTAATCGATGACTCTATTTCTGACCTGTACTTTGATGCAGTGGACAGGCATCATAAGAAAAAAATATAGCATTATAGAAACAGTCATAAATGGACAAGAAGCTCCTTTATAACACAGTCTCGTTTCGGTCACTACTTTTATTTTAGAATTCAAAAGAAAATGAATTCATTGTTCTTGATTTTATGACTAATTCTTCTAATAACGCGATGATTTCGATACCTTAGCATACAGCTTTGTTTCTCTACTTTACTTTCAGCTGATCAACACAATGAATGATCTGATTCACTCACCTCATTGTTTCTGCTGATGTCGATACCCATAAATAACCCAAAGTACCTCACACAAACACGAGTAATCCAGCTCTCCCTCTCCCGTCCTTGTTTGTTCCAGAGACGCGCGGTCCTGCCTGAGCCATCGCAGCGCGTCTCCTCCACGTGTTCGAGCGCTTTTTACGCAGCAGAGAAATGTTTCAGCGTGTCTGACAGTCATCCAGATCTCGATTCCGCTCCAGTTAGAGCTGTCACATTAACGATCAGTCATCCCCCAATTTCCTGTTACTCACCGAGCAAGCCCCCCTTTATACTTTATTCTTTATTCTGCACAGAAACCCAAACACAGAACTGAGACTTACACTTTTTATTGACAGAGAAACAATAAGACACACAGCTGATATAGATGTAAATACATATTCTTTTTGAGATATGATCCGTTTATTTGAAATGTTAAGGGCATTTTCTTCTTGATAGAAATGTGACTGAAATAACAGGCTGAGCAGCACAGTTATACAAGAAATCAACCGAAAACAACCGTGGTTTCAAAAATATCAAAATACTTTGCATAAAAAAGTGCTTTAGTATTAAAATTACAAAACATACACTCTGGGATTAGCTGCATTTTCTGCCACGATAAACATCAAATGAACATGTCTCTGTTGCTCTCTTCTTGATATATTGCACTGGGGTGAGGTTCAGTCACTCAGCGAGCTGAGGAATGCAGACAGGCATTTCCAGGTAAAATATAAAATAGTATCTTGAGTGGGAAAAGGCCTTCCTGTCAGAGAGACAGTCATACAGCCGTATACACTTTACTCAATCAATAAAACATATCTGATCTATCTATCTATCTATGGCCTTTCAAAGCATTGAAGGTGCTTTAATGTAGTCTTATGTGTTGCAGACTTTTACAGGTTAGACGTACAGTGTTCCTGAACCAGCAGGAAAAGGTGCAGTCGGTCTGTTCATGTGGAGAAGCAGAGGAAACAGTGACAGTGAAGTGCTAGCTACGCACTGTTGATCTTCCTCGCTACATTCAATGCAACAGAAGTGGTCGATGTGAAAGTAGCCGTGAGTGAAATTTAAATGGCACACAAATAAACTGTAAATGTATTTATATTTGGTCAGAATGGCACCCTGTGGTAATCCTGGAGCTGTTTAAGGTACAGAAGTCTGAGACACATCAGGAACATTTTTTAAGAACAAACACTCCAGAATATTTCTATAAATTCAGCAGGCTCGTATGATACAGTAAAGTTTGCTCTGAAATGCTCAATCTCCATTTTTCATTGAGATTCACAAAGCAGAATGATATCTCGACTCCTGTCAGGCAGGCTGCTTTTTCCCTGATCAATGCACTGAGGGAGTGTTGCAGCCGCTGGAGCCGATTCAGGCGACTTCTTACAGTGTGAATGTGTTGTTTTTTTACTTGCGTCGGCTAAAGATGCTCTTTTTGCTGGAGCTCTTGTCGACCGAGCTGAGGCCTATGAGGAGCCGTGCCTTCTCATCCTCCTCCTGCTGCTGCAGGCTGTTGTCCGACTTCCCCTCAGACGTCTTCCCCCGCAGGTCTGAGCCTGAGGCCGGCTTCAGACGCAGCTTCTCTTTTATCATCTGAGGAACAAAGAAGAGAGCAAGGTCAGAAATCAGAATGTCTCTAGTTTAGAGAAAAATATGTTTCTTCTACTCTAAGTCATGCTTTTCAAAGGAAACAACATCACAGCAACAGAAGGAGAACTCAAAATCACAAAAGATATCCACCTATAACTGATTCATGTTATAGGTTTTGAGTAGTTAGAAGTATTCCAGTATTTAAGAAAAGAAAGGAGTCAAAGTCATGAATATTGATTACCTGTGCTACAAGTGCTTTCCGGCTATCCCTTTTAACAGCCATGGCAAAGTCCAGCCAGGTCCAGGTGTTGTTGTGGTACTCCAGACAGGGCAGAACCAGGTTCAGGTCCTTCCAGTCCACACTACTCTTCTCTCCCTGTAGAAGGAGGGATTTTATGAAGGGAGACACAAGTTCAACTTAACAGACGGCAGACTAGAGCAGTGAGAAAAAAAAAACCTACACTGACAACTTTTTGTTTACTTCACATCAGAGACAAGCTGCTTAAGTCCTGTTGATGTAATGAACCTATAAGAGAGCCATCTCAACAAAACCTTTTTCATATAAAGATACCAGCTGTACGTGAAGAGAAAAGAAAATACACTTTTAAAAAAGCTTCAGCATTTCATATATTTCACATTTTATGTTTCTATATTTTTGCACACTAGTTAGTAGTTACTAGTTAGCACAGCCTTAATGTTATGCTTCCCTATATTTCACATTCACTTCTGAATTGCTGTGAGCATTCAGTGATTACATTACTTGCCCACAGCCTCCTTTCCTTATTGAAAGTCTGTAATAGTTGTACAACTGATGCTGCAATTATACCTTTAGTAATAAAATATAATATAATATAATGTAATAAATATAACACAACATAACATAACATAACATAACATAACATAATATAATATAATATAATATAATATAATATAATATAATATAATATAATATAATATAATACTAGCATTTACTATTCTCAATCTCTGTATATAGACATATCTATATATAATATACTGTATATTTAACACCATAACACATTGTACTGTACTGCATTATACACCAGTACTCACATAATGTATGTAACTTACCACACTGTACAATTAGTACTACACCATATTTATCTTATGCTCTGTTTCTTAATGAAAAATTCTTGCCCTCCTTATTGACACTTTATATTACACCTTAGCTAACGGTCTCACAGTGCACCTTATACTTCAGTTACTTCATTACTTTATAGCTCTTATCACAGTCTACATCACCCTGGAGTGACCCTGTTTAGTGATCTGTCATTATCACACCATGTCACCTTATCTTATGACTGTCACTTTAATCCTTCACTGGATCACATCCTAACTGCCCTGTAAACTTACAGCCATTTAAACCTTCGTTCAACTTTGTATACACCTCTATTTTTGATTTGGATTTTATTTTATTGAGCTTTTTTTTTTTTCTGTTTTTTCCTTTATCTGTACTCTATTTTATTCTACTCTTATTCTTCTTGTATTACTTCTACCATGTCTGTGTTTCTGCAACAACAAAATTCACCCCCAAGGATCAATAAAGTCTAATCTTAGATGGAAAGTGTCTGTGTCCTGCAGAAGTAGCAGAGCTCCAGCTCACCACAGAGACTGGTGAGATTTAGATTTCAGCTCTCACATGATGACGAGTTTACCCAGAGGCAATGTAATGAGGTGACAAGATGAGGTGAAGTGAGATAATGTGCTCATTATGATCTTTAATGATCAAGATGAAATGATCACACCAGAGACGACATCATGAATGACATCGTCAAATATATTGTCTTGTGAAATGTTTGGTGTAACTTGTGGCACTGGTGCGGTCATCATTTTAAACCCTCAGCATAGCAAACTCAAAACAAAACATTTCTATCTTTATGCCCAACAACAAGAGATTCAACTCTTATACAAACCAGGAGAGACAGTGATTGGACACAGGGGAGATGATTGTTCTCCCTCATTAAAAGATAGTGTTGTATGACAGACGTCTGCTTTTCTGCCTCCTTCAAACAGTCTCATTGTGTTGAAGCCTGATGCTAAACTTAGAGCTCAGTAACCCACCTTATAGCTGACACAGAGGGGCACTTGAGGAATCTTGATGTAGATGAAGGAGTTATTCATAGCAGCTCGCTCCTTCATTTTATCGATGTCATCAACAGGATGCTGGAGGGGAAAAAAACACGTGATCAATTTCCACTTATTTATTTATTCATCAAATCTGAGAATTATGAATCCAAACCAAAATACCTCTGGAGGTTTCCTGAATGACCTCCTGACCCCGGCCGTGCGGTTCAGCCCCTGGGCAACACCTTTGCTGGGGCCCAGAGCGCCAATGGTGTCCTCTGACAGCTGCCGAGGCTTGACAGGGATACCTGTGACACAGAGCACATCAACATCAGCACTGTGGCCTCTGAGTGACTCTGCACCCAACACTTTATACTCCCACTGAGCCCCCCCCCCCACACACTCACACACACACACACCTCAAGGTGACACGCAACGCAACAGAGCCTTATAATAGCTCAGACGGATGACTTCACACAGTAATGGGTTATTGAATATCACACACACACCTGGCAGAGAAAGTTGACACTATCATTGATCGGTTAGTTGGTGTAGATTACAGACTGGAGATTAGAGGCTAAGTGGCACTGTTGTTAAAACACACCTGTGGTGACCAGCCTGAACTTGTCCTCCTCATCAGTCACCTCCTCTTCCTCAACGTTTCTCCCTGGGAAGAAGAAGCCCATCATCCTTTTGAAGAACTGGTACATCAGCTGGATGGTGAGAGGCACGACGTTCACCTGATGAGCAAAGCAGTCTTGAAATCCTCAATCACACACATGACGTGCCGTTAATGCGTTTACTTGTTATGATCTTTTACCTCAAAGTGCTCCTTCACAGAGATTCCTCCCACAGGGGGGCGCACTTTACTGAAGATGCGCAAAGCAAACTGACGTCCTGATTGACACGGGCTCTGAGGACGAATGACAACCTGCAGGAGAAGATTTAGTTACTTTAACCCTTGACACAAGATACAATCTAATCAGACTGTGTGAGAGCGTTCCATCATGATGACATTTTTGATGGTGTGATGGAGGATGGACGACACCAAAACAACCAGTGCGTAGGTTTGTTGGGAATCTAATGAACAAAAACTGGAATCTAAACACTGCTTCTAATGTTGTTAGATCACCTGAATAATGAATCACTGTGTTTTGATATCTTGGATTTAACATTTTATATCTACAAAAAGAAGCTGGCTCTCCTCCATTAGGTTCCTCATGTTTTTTGAGGAAAAGAACTGTCTCTGGACTCTGTCTTGGTTATAATCTGCAACCTAGATAAAACCTACACACTGGTCTTTTAAGTGAACTTGTAACGAGTCCTTGGTCACACATGCACTGGTGAGGGCTTAAATGTGCATGCAACACTGAATATGAAATTCTGTTGGAGCCAATGAGCGATCCCATCAAGACAAATGAGATGGAGACAACACAGACATCAAGTCTCGTTATTGTACCGGTACTGTACATACCCTCACACGCTGCACAGAAGAAAGCAGGCAGATGATTGTTATAGATTAACAACTTCTTTGAAAATATTTAGTATCATAGAGATGGTTGGCATTCCATTATTTGATTTAATAAGAAGTCTAAAATCAAGCTGGTGTCAAATAAAATGTATAAGTCTTTTTATTTTGGAAACTCAAAAAAAAATAAAAAGAGCGATAAACTCAAACATACCTTGTATGCCGCATTGGGCAGCAGATTGTTCATCGTGAACCAGCCCAACTCCAACAGATGCTCTGCTGTGTCGTCAGATTTGTTCAGCTGAGGATGAAAAGTGCAGAATCAATATTTACCACCCAGTAGTGACTGAAGCTAAGAAAGTTCAAGTTCTGTAAAAGTTTGAGTTTTTATTTGTTAAAATTCTCTTTACAACCCAACAGTATGAAATAAAATTCCCCGACTGAACAGGCTTGTTTTTGCTTCCTCATATAATTTATATAGTTTCACTATAATCAAATCCAATGTAAATAAGAGCACTGAAGGGAAAGTTATTTGTATTGCAAAAAGTGAAAGAGGATATTCATTCATTTATTCCATGGGGTGCTATGGGGTCATTCTTCTGGATTTGTCTGTCAGCAGTTTTGACCTCCAGTCTGCTGTCTTCCTCACCTTACTGTACATGAATCTCTGCAGCTCCAGCTCTGCAATCCCGAGCTGTCCGTCCTCTTCAGTCAAACACCAGCGAGCCTGAGCGAAGTAGATCTCCGTTCTCCTCACCACGCTAACATCCTCTGGAGGCTTCCGCAGCTCCAGTTTGTTTGCACGCTGCAGCTGGAAGTCCTTAAAACATCTGAAAGAGAAGGAAACATTATCAATCCACCTGTGTGTCACGTCCTCACAGTGTGAGATGATGAGTGAGACTTGATGTGACACCTGATGAGGATGTTGAGCTCTTCACTCTTCATCTGCATGTCGTTCTTCTCCTGGTTCAGCTGGTTCTGCAGTCTTGTGTTGATCTCCATCAGTTCGTCCCCACTCAGTTCCTCAGGTAGCGCCTGCAAGATGAGCAGGAGAGGAAATAATTGAGGATTCAAAACTGTGCAGATTTGGCTTTGAGCTCCAACCAAAACAAGTCAGACTAGCACTGGGTAGAGAATAAAACTAACTAGCATGAACTGACGTGAATGCAAAAGACTTTCTTATTCAGACTTTGAAATGTAAAGTCTAAATTGAGGCAGAGGAGGGCAGATTTATTGACTTGTCATGACCCATATGGCACCAAATGAGCATAGAGCGGTATGTGACTCACTCTAATGTTGGAGTAAATCTGTTTCTCAAGGCGTCTAATCTGTGCAAGGTGTTGCCGAACTGCCTCCTGGAGGTGCAAGATGCTGCTGCGCTGTTCCTCAGGGTTACTTGATATTTCCAGCTGGAAACGAACACGCTGCTTTTTCTCACTGTGCTCCTGTCGACACAAAGAGTGCAGTGAATAAAAAGAAACACAGAATAAGCTGTGGTCAGGAGATTACTGTGTGAACTTAGAGGAAATGATGCTTCAGCCTACCTTGCGTCTGGGCTCCACGTGTAACAGCAGATTGTTGACGATGTCCAGGATCATAGCGTACTGCACAGGGTTAGTGGAGATCTCAAGGTCATGGTGGATGAGGGTGAAGGTGTCCACAGCCCCTGTTGCATCAACACAGTAAAGAATCTTAAGGTCACATTTGGAGACTGAGGAACTTAGGTAGATTCATCTGTGCACTTTGAGTGGTCGGACATACCGGCCTGTTTTTTCAGCAGGTCCTCTTTCTCGTGGTTGTTCCTCAGCTCTGGTGGTTTGATCTGTGTGGCCACCTCTGGGTTGATGTCATGACTGTAACTGATGTAGTGCATCCGGCAGCTACAACGTGAGATGATACGCTGAACCTGCTGAGCCTCGTTCACCTGGGCCGGCTGATTCCAGTCTACAGACAAAGAAAAGGTTAGTAGTTTGATTTGAAACACTTCAGTACACACCAAGAAACACAGCACCACTCTAGCAACTTTGTTTGTCATCTACAGTACTATGGTTTGGATAAACAACCCTGTAATTGTACAGTAGTTTACCTGTTGTGGTGCTAACCATTCCTCCTACAGCCTGGCCGCTCTCCATCAGCTCCAGCACTGAGTCCAGGTTACGCTGTCTGTGTTCCTCAATGTTTTTCACCTGAACGCAACACAAAGAACGAGTCAAGAGTAAATCTGAAAAGGAACAGCAACACCTTCCCACAATATTTCTCATTCTAAACCAAAGTGTTAAAATACAACAACTTGTCTGATGTGCTTTTCATCCATCTCAAAAATGATGGAATAATACAGACAACACAGCTGGGATGCTCAGATTGCACCACTAAAGAAGAAACAAAGCTCTTTCCTGAACATCACACACTGTAGCTTTAAATGACTTCACTTTTGTCACTCATTTTCCTCCGCACTGTCCGTACCTCCAGCCACAGCTGTCTGTCCTCCTGCTCAGACGGGTTGGGCTCCATGGTGGCAAAGTACTGCATGCCATCCAGCAAACAGGTCCAGGTGGTTTTCTGCTTCAGAGTGTCGTTGTACCAGGACGGGTGGTGCTCACACTGGAGCAGCTGAGCCTTCGCTGCAGACACCAACACGCAGCCTGCTGTCTCCGTGCCACGCAGCATCATCTGTGTGAAGCATAGAAAGAGATTACAACATCTGGCAACCCAAACCATCCATTTGGTTTCACTCAACAAGTCTTAGAGAAGTCCTCACTTCTCCTCCCTTATAGAACTATCCTTGTTTTTCATAGGATTCTCCTGCGACTCACCTTCCTTTTACAGATTTAAAATGAATCTAAACAAACTTAAATGAAACTGTGACAATAAGAAGGACTTAACATCAACTATGCACGACTAAAACAATGGAAAACCAAAGCAAAATGTTAATATCAAGGCACCTGACAGTTGACCAGCTCGATAAACCAGTTGCGGTTGTAGACATCATCAGTCTGACAGGCTGCAATCCCACACAGCTGGTCACTGACTCCAGAATCCTCCTCTGAAAACACCACAAACTTGTCCGTCTCTTCAATCAGTTTCTGGAGCATCGATGTCCCTGCAAAGTGAAGCATAAGGAGGTCAATGGGTTTTCACAGTCTTGGCTGGTTCCTTTTCCCTAACTGAGCTCCTTCTTCACCTTCATGCTGACTCTTTTCTGCTCTACTGATGGTGGGCATGACCGGTGTGGTCGGTGCTGTGGGCGAGTAGTTGGAGGGAGAGCGTTTCAGCTTCTTGGTCTGCAGCTGCGTGTCAATCCTCAGACCTTTTAGCGCCTCAGTGGACAGATTCCTCTTCAGTACAGACGCTTTTTTATAACCGTCATACAGCCCAAAGGCTATGTTCCTGTTGGTGGTGGTCCAAGAGGCACGCAGGTCCACCAGCCGCAGTTTGTGCGTGTAAGAGGCGTTAGTCTCATCCTTCTGGTTCACCTCCTGTCAGAGACATTTAAAAAACAGCTGGAGTATGAACGCAGCAGCAGCAGTGAAAAGTAAGATTAAACTCCAGCCATCTCCAAGGTGCTACCTCTTCCATGCGGTTGCTCTGTCGCTGGTAACTCAGGGAGGACAAGCTGACCAGGTGAGTCTTCTTCACCTGAGCGTTGATCTGGTGGTCGGCCGTCTCGTCCCAGGTGGAGGCCATCAGATGAACGGTCACCTGGGAGAGCTCACTTACCATCTGAGTTACGTTCCATTCAGATATCAGCCTCCTCATCACAGTGCCAGCTGAGAGACGATAAAAACACACAGATGCATTCAGCATAAAAAGCTACAGCTAAACTGTATGAATGATTTGATTTTCTGGTTAACACATGTACCCTGTGGAATCAGTCTCTGTGCTCCCCGAGTAAAGACGTGCCCTTTGCTGCACTCCACCTGGATCCCTCTCTGCTGGGCGAAGGAGGCCCAATAATGCACCTGACATAGAACACAAAATGAGTACATGGTTCATTGGAGTAACTCAGTGAATAAGCTGTAAAAGTCAATGTTTCTCCTGTGCTGTAGACAGAACTCTACATGCCTTACTTATGGTTAAAACATAAGGCAGCTGTTTTGAGTCGACTGTTGCTGGTTAGCAGCCCAGAAAAACTCTTACTTGTAGTTGTGGGAAGTAAGCTGTGTAGGACATCTGTTTGTAGTGCTGACCCAGCTTCTTGCGCACAGGCCTGAGGCTGTGGAACAGCTTGCCTCTGCAGATCGGTCGAGAAACACCCGTCCAGGTGGCCCAGAAGTTCTGCATCCAGCGGAGAGTGCTGCTGTACAGCAGAATCCGAGGCTGGGAGGCTTCTAAAAATGAAAACATAATTAAATCACCTAGGACAAAATTCCAATTTAAGTCTGATTTTTCACTTCAGGATGGATTTATCCGGACTGAATATCTACCAGAGCTGCACATACCTGAGCCAAAGTGCTGGTTAAGGTCCATGGTGATGGAGAGGTTGAGGTTCTCAGAGCGAAAGGCTCTGTAGGAGTCATGGGGTTGTCCTGAGGTCACGTCTGCAACGCTTTCCGCACAGCAGAGCATTACAGCGTGGTGGTCATGGGGGTTGCCATGGCAAAGCCACTGAAGGTCAAGGGTCATACATAGATTGGGCAGGTGTAGAAAACAGATATCATCGTACCTGGAGTGGAAAAAAAGCTCACTTGTGTAACTGAACAGCTTTCTAAAAATAAAGACTGTAGTTGTTTTGGTTCACCTCTCTCGCCTCTGAAGTCACTTACTTTGATGCTGTCCTGACATTAACGTCCAGATCTCCTTTGAAAATAAACTGCCCAGGCTTCCATTCAAAGTTCAGCTTACTCCACTCCCAGTGCATGTTCTCTGTGGTGTTGTAGGGATCCTAAAGAAATGCAGGTTTCAGAGTATTTTAATATAATTCATATTAAGGCAACATTGTTGACCAAGACCTCAAAGCTGAAACATAACACTGAATGAAACCCTCTGATCACTGAACCATAAAGGTCGACCTTACAGCCAAATGAGTGTGCGGATGAACCATAAAACATGTCAATGACAGTAAACAGCCACTGATGTAAAAGGAAAGTCTAAAATGTGTCACTTCTATTATTTTGCTAAACCTCATCCAGATTCAAAATAACATTTTCTTCACCTCTGTAGCCAGCTGATGAAGATTGGCCTGCTCGATGTCCATCATCCAGTGTCCATGAAGAACGAGACGACTTTTGTCCCACCAGGCCAGAGGAGGTGAGGGGTCGGCTGTGGGTTTGGTTAGCAGGTCAACAGACTGGCCAATCAGAGTCCAGGCAGGGTCCCAACATGGCCCCCACACAATAGTGTACAGAGAGATGTTTGCTGCATGGAGGGATTACACAGATTATAAACGTTAACTTTAAGAATTTAGAAAAGGAAACTTGAAAAAACCTAACAGTGAGTCAGCACATCTGGGGCTAAATGATGTTTATAATTATGATATACCGTAATGGGCTTTTGTACTTCAAGGAGGATTTACAACACTCTAGCTAATTTAATCTATGCCTCTCTAGAACTGGGCCAGAGTATTTTCTGCATCATCATTGCACACTATCACAGGGCTTCTCTCTTTCTCTCCCCCTGATGAAGCCAACGTTTGCTTTTTAAGCCGTGACTAGTCAGACCTGAGCGTACCTGTGGGAAATGACTAAAGACTGTGCCCTAAGAATCTCTAGCTGATGACATCCTTCCCACAACTCACATTTAAAATCATAGTAGAACTTGAGTGGCGGCATATTTCTGTGGACTGTCACATCTCCCCATGGTGGACCCAGTGGGACGGTCTCTTTGCGATGAGCCCTGGCCTGTCCATCCTGCTCTGTCCCAATCAGACGCCCTGACAGCTCCCAGTCACGGATCTCAAACAGGTAGCGAGGGTAATCCCGTATTCTCACTAAGACAACAGAAAGAGAGGAGAAAAAAAAAGACATGTGGTCTCAGTTTTATTTGATTTGCAGTTATCTCTATCCCATCTATTTTTTGCAAATAATGTCCACTTTGATCAACTTACCCAAAAAAGCAACCAGTTTAAACTTGACAGCACGGCACCACTGAACCACCAGAGGGAGTCCGTCTCTGGGGAAGGGACTAACTTTGTCAATGTCCCTCAGCTGCTCCCTCACCTTCTCTGGCCCGTGAAGAGAGTGATCAGCCAGGGCCACGAACTCCAGATCAGACACCGTCCAGGTCAGCAGAGACTTCCTCATGGGTGTGTTGGCATAGAGGCGGCGAGAACGCTGGATGTAGATCTCAATGTGCTTCTTCTCCAGTGAACTGTACAGCTCTTCGATCTTTCTAGCAGGGAGAAGCTCTCCATGCTGCTTACGCAAATCTGCCACTTTTTTATCCAGGAGCTGAAGACGCTTTGCACTTTCCTTGTTCTCGTCCTTCATCAGCTCGTAGTTGTCTCTCAGCTTGATTTCGAAGACGTCATCGAGGAAGACGAAAGAGAACTGGCTGATTTTGAACACCAGGTCAGGAGGCAGACATTGGTCTGTCGAATCCGGGCTATCGGAGCGATGCAGAGTCTTCAACCACTTCTGCACACTGATGGCCATATCGAAGGTGTTTGAGAAATCGTACTGGTAGGGGAACTCGACAAACATAGAGGGACACGTGAGGACCCAGACTCTGTTGTGAGGAGTGGTGAGGAAGGGGAAGGTGTCTCTGTGCAGCTGCATCTCGGTCAGCTCTGCGTGCGCTTCGACGTCCAAACCGTTAAAGGAGACAATGTTGTGGCCGTCAAAGTTGAAGTTCACGGAGGGAGAGCGTATGTGCATGGAGGCGGCATGCTTGGAGAGTGAGAGAGCTTCTGTGTGCAGCAGAATGTAGTTCTCCTCACTAACATGGGCTGTCAGATGAGTGCGGCCCAGATCAACCCGCACACACAGACGTCTACCGTGGCCTGGAACGGTCTCTGTCTCTGTAGGCGTGATTGGACTCTCCTTCGCTCTCTCTCCACTGAGGAGTTGCCAACATGCCTGAGCTTCAGTCATGTGCTGATACAACACCATGTGGTCTGGAGGCGTCCATTCAACAATTAGATCCTCTTCACATTGAATCTGATTGAGAAAACAAACATTAATATGGACACATATTGTATTGTAATGTATTGTGCTCAAAGAGATTGGACTGACAGGACTGTACCTGTAAGGTGTGGGTGGTGATGTGGTAACTAAAGGCTATAGTGGTGAGTTTGAGCAGAGGACTTTCACTCTGCGAGGCTGGGCGACATAGTTCCATGCTCTCTGTGACCGTTTTGATCACTGATATGCTGACACCATAAAGAGACACCGTGGAACTCTCTGCAGAGCTGAGGACTCTGACAGAGTCCATCCGTACCGACACAGCTCCTGAAAATACATAAAATACCACAAAAAGTTATCAGATGAAGATGTAATGTATTTTGTAACACTTTAGAGCAGGGGTTCCCAAAGTGTGGGTCGGGACTCCCTGGGGGGTCGCGATACACATATGGGGGAGTCGTGAGATGCCTTCCAGAATGTGTTTTTTTTAATGATCTAGAAATAGTACATTATACCCATTACAGTCAAAAATATCGACAAAAATAGTAGCTCAACATGAAATAAAACCTTGAAAATAGAAAATGTAATGACTTTTTGGCCTTTCTTTTTGCCAGATGAGTCCTAAGTTTAGGGTTAATGAACAGTTAATTATCAAAAGCTACAGTTGCAGTAGGTTAATTCATAAATCATGAAAACATGCAGATGAAGTATTTAGGAAAATGCACTGCAAGTGAACAGGGGTGATGCCATTCATGTCATGCAACTCAGATGGCTAACTGTAAAGGGATGAATTAAAACATCCAAGATCTGCACATCTGTCTGTTCACACTAAGCTTTGATTTAAATGCAAAAACTGCCATCATAGCATAGGATTCTGTTACTGATTCGCTGTCATGATGTCAACATATCATTGTGGCTTTAGCAGCGTTCTTCTAGTGTCATGTCCTGCTTCTCAGGACCCCCTGCCCTTAATGTTGACACATATGAACAGGCTACTTTCTAAGGTTTTTCAGTGCTCCTTAAGATTTCTAGAGAATGTCAGATATGCACAATTTAAAGAGGCTAGTTATAGATTAAGTTAAAGGACCTTTATAAGGGCTACCTTATATGTACACTTAACATTACTGTAAAAAATGAAGGAAAATAAACTCACCTGCTAGATTAGAAAGAGTGAACACATTGACATCCTCCAGACAACAGTCCAGTTTAAACAGCAGTTGTAGCTGTGAGGAGGGGGTGAGTTGTACAGTTTCATCACTAGGTGGCGATACTGCTGCCACATTTGAAAGCTGTGTGTCTCGAGGAACACAGATGAGGGACAGCAGGCGAGACAGACACAGTGCACACGTCTCTGAAAGCTCCACTTGGAGCCCTTTCAGAACCGACTCTATGCTCAGACTTGGAGCCTGGCTGCTGGACTCCAGATGTGGTCTGTTGTAACTCCCCTGAGGGAATGAGAGCGATAAAAGTGCAATAAAGTAAAGTGCAAAAAATGGAAGAAGACTTCAGAAGTTTTCAGGAGAGATGGTTCAGCTATTCTGATGCATGGATTAAAAACAGGACTGTTTAATTAATCTATTTGGAAAATGTCAAAGAAGTCTAGAGCTTCATTCTCCATAAAATGAACTCCATTTAATAATGCTTCCAATTAGTTTGTTGCTCTTACCTGAAGTACAAGTGAGTCTAAAATTAGCGCCTCTCCCCACACATGTTTACCAGGAGGGTGGGGTGCTTGTTGGATATGAGACCCTTGACCCACTCTCCACCAGAAGTTGTCGAGGGTTAGTGCGGCTCGCTGGTGCACATTCTGGGACTCTGCGCTCTCTGGGTCAACTTTAATGTCGAGGAGATGCTGCAATTCTACAGATGCAAGCAGGGAAAATCATCATGAAACATTTGAAGTAAAAACATTTAGTGTGCTGTCTTAAACGGTTTAAAAGAAAAGCTTTGAAAAGCCAATATAAGGTAATGTTTAACATTGAAAGAGCCCTCTAACAAAAGACCTTTACAAACCTAGTTTGACATACAAAGATGTCAAACCAGAACTGAAGGAAATGTGTTTAAGCAAGACATGCACATAATGTTTATGTAATATTAGGGGTCATAGCTTAGCACAGGATGTTCAGGTTAAACTTTAAGCCCAACAATGTCCTCAGTTTTGAAGCAACAGAAACATCATATGACATTCACCTGCCTGTCTCTCCATGTGTGTGTTTGCACGTGACAAACTGAGTGCAGTACCTGTGTTGGCAGAGAGGAAGCCCAGAGCGAAAGGTGTTGTGTCACCCAGCTGAACGGACACGTTAACATTTGACACAGTGGAGGTGATCATCACAGGGGCGTCCAGGTGAGGGAGGCGCCTGAGGGGAAGGAGGGTGGGCAAATAATCTAATGGACTACAACATGATAAAGCAATGGAACAACGTGGAATGAGTGATGAGCAAACACAGACATGGGTAAGAAAGAGAAGATAGTGAGAGATGTCAGGTTATTAGAAAAGAGGTGACTTATCAAAGGAAGGTATGAGGTTAATCCCCCAGACGTGTGTGTTAATAAAAATACAGCATTAACGTTTCCCTCAGGCAACTTGCCTTTTTCGATGTGCTGCTTTTCTGTGGATGAGCTGTTCCCATGGAAATAGATTCAGCCAATGGGAGAACTCCTGGTGACGGTAGTGGATGATGCAAGTGTTGATTGTGAGCGATCCTGAGATGTCAATTGATGTCACCTAAATGTAGAAGAAGAAGAGTCAAAATGTTAAAAATGAGTCACTTCCTTATGTCGTGATCATGAGGAGTCTTCCTCACCTGCAGAGTCGTCTTCAGCGAGTTCACACAAAGGATTCTTTGTCTACTTTGCGAGAGGAGAAGTCCATCTGCCCATTAAATATATTAAAAAAAGACAGTGTTATTCATGTTTTATTTCCTTCTTCTATCACTCTCAGCAGTGCGTCTGGCACCCAGCTGTCCACTCACCCTCCAGTTGGAGCTCCAGGCTGCTCTGGGGAAAGCTCAGCTCAGGAGTGAAGCTTCTGAGAGGGAGCTGCTCATCGTCACGTCCGTAGCAGACTTTTAACGACTTTAGGGTCCAGTTTAGGTGTCTGCACGGAGTCACACAATGTTTAAATTAATAAGTCGGGGATCTGATTGTGCACACCAAAAACACTAAAGACAGGTGGTAAAATGCTGACTCACCTTTTCTGGCTGTGCATGGACAGGGTTACATTTGTGTTATCAAATTCCACGTCGACCTTCTGGGGGATCAGCCGATGAAACCGCTCAACAGTCTCAGTCTGGATGAAATCGATGTTTTTACATTCTGGAAAGAATAAAGTATTATTTTACATTTCATTTATTTATGAAGGAAAAAACATATTAATCAATACTGATTAACATAGATGAAAATGTGTTGCCAGCTGCATAATTCTTTAACTTTAGATCTTGGGCCAGATGTTTTTGAAAACAATAAGATGATGCAAATATATAGAAGACTTTGTAATCCATGAAGGGCAACAGGAAGCATTATGTATAATTATTGTCGAGCAGAAACCTTGTATCTCCAAAACCACTACTTTCCAGGAAGTCAAACAAATTTTAATGTTTTTTTCATGTAACTAAACACTGCAAGAGATTCATCAACAAGCTCTTCATACTTTTAATCTGTTAAATTTTAGAAAGCCTACTGAGATGCATTAAAGGAGATTCAAAGCATTGATTAACGCAAAAAAATCAAAATGATAAAATACAGAGATACGAGGCTTCTGCCTGATTACGAGGATATGTAATATATAATAAAGTATAAAAAAAATCCAGAATTTTTATGGAGAAATATGAAGCCTGTATCATGTCTTAACATTTTGATTTTAGAACATTTTGCACAGCTCATACAAGCTAACAGCAATTTGCATCATTTAAGAATGCACATATGGTGGAGATTTAATCTCAAGCTAATTTCAATATTTCACTTGTTGTAAATGTTGCAATGAATCTACAGAGTTTAATTACAATGTTAAATCACCAACAGCACCACCTTAATGCTTTGTTTCCAGAATATTTCATAAAGCGGAATACTTTTTTATTTGTCGTCATCCTGTCGTCTTTTGCAGTTTTTAGCAAGTGTTTTAGAACAGTGTGAACCATAGATTTCATTACTGCAAATATAGAAAGAAATAATGAGAATAAATCTGCAAAAAAATAGCATTTTGTATGATTTTATAACAGATTTCACAGAACTCTTGTTTATTTTTTAAATAACTGTATCTATTTATCTGTTTATGCACTAACTGAGGTGAAAGCTCTGTGATCTGACCTTGTCCTGTTTCTGTGGCTGGATAGAAGAGCGGCTAAAAATATCACAGACTATCCCTGATACTAGGTTTTTGGGAGGCCAGGAGAATATAGGAATGCACTTACAAAACAAACAGGCAAACTTTTGAGTAGGTTTGATGTTATCGTGTTGCTTTAAGTCTCTGATATACTCTATTCGTCTAAAATCCCAAAAGGTGCACACTCTACTGCATGACATTTGCCCCAGATTATCATGATGGATGACTGTCACATCATATCCTGTGAGAAACTTTGACACACACTGGAAAAAAAAGGGGAACAGATATGAAAATAATCATTTTGACATTTTGCTCACCAGATGAATCTTGGCTACTCTTTTGAGGAGATGGTGGCAGCAGGAGTTGGCTGAGAAATAGTCCCTCATGCAGCTCTGCGATGAGTGTCCTCACATTCAGGGACAAACAACCTGGCTTCATGTCTGGTAAGCTCACATCTCCAGACAGCAGCAGGCTCAAGGCCACTTCAGCCAAACAGATATCCTACAATAGAGAGCGTGTTAGTCACACATTTAAACACAAGTTTCTTTCTCAGTGAAGAAAACTCACCAGTTGACTGCTTTTCAGCACTTTGCTGCTCAGCTGCCCGACTGAGAAGTCCCATGCCAGCCTGTGATTAAAGTTAGAAAATGATGAAGTGGTTCTTTATCTGATCTTTATCTCTTCTTATTTGAAATCAGAGCATGTTAGTTATAAATGTTATTTACCTTTTACTCTGGTGGTCGAGTAACAAGGTGATGCCGGAAATGGTCATGTGCCACAGAGACTCTGACAGTGCGATGTTCAGTACCATCACATTAATGGAGCTGATGTGGAATGACAGCAGCTAAAGAAAACAAAAGACAGGACGTGAGATATTGCTGGCCTATCTAGTTTAGATGACAAAGGTTGGACGTACAGTGAGGCTGCATACTTGTGACAGAAAGCGCAGCGTTGTGGGGCTGACTGAAATCTTCCCAGATTGTTTCCCATGGCTCTTCTTCACCAAAGGTTTGAGTGGTGCTTGCAAGTCAAACCTCACTCTAGTTTCACCAACACACAACGCCAAATATCTCCTGAAACACAACAGAGTGTCTGTTTCAAATGACTGAACCATGTATGTACACTTATATAAAGCTTTGCATCCATCATTTGCTGAAGGATTTTATCTCATACTGAAAATCTGTGACAACTTACGGCAAATCCTGGTTGAGAAGTTTACTTGAAATCCATATCCTGTCAATTTCCTGTTAAATGGAGTCAGTTATTGCGTCACTCTTACAACATAGTATGCTCAAAGTATTTTCAAAATGTGGAAAAGCAACATGGAAGCAGCTGCCCTGGATAAGCTCATAACATGAATGTCATGTAAACACAGTGTGCCTTACCAGCATATGCTGGGGGTGAAACTGGATACTGACTCCTTGGACAGAAAACAGCCCGACTGATTTGATCTTCAGATCAGCGTTCAGAGCTGTCTGGAAGAAGCGCACAGCTAGGGTGCAAATGAGCCACCTGAGAAGGAAAGACAAGTGCAGAAATCAAGACTGAATGGAACTGTTCTTCAAATAAACAGTGGTGGACAGTAACAAAGTACATTTACTTGAGTACAGTACTTTAGTACATTTTTTGAGTATCTGTACTTTACTCAAGTATTATTTTTTGGGGGGAACTTATTACTTTTACTCCACTACATTTAGAAGACAATTATTGTACTTTTGACTCCACTACATTTCTATCAATGCTCTAGTTACTCTCTGCTTTAGCTTTGAAGTCAGCTCATGAATTTGTGGCGCAAACACAGAGCAAATTTCACTCTGACCAGGCAGTTCATTTAGAGGTGGTAATGATGGCTATAATTCTCCACCTGAGCACCCACGGCCATACAGTTGTGCTCAAAAGTTTACACACCCTGGCAGAATTTGTGTTTTTTTTGGCCAATTTTCAGAGAATATGAATGATAAGAGAAAACTTTTTTTTCCCTCATGGTTAGTGGTTGGGTGAAGCAAATTATTATCAAACAACTGTGTTTACTCTTTTTATATCATAATGACAACAGAAACTACCCAAGAAATCTTAAATTCAGCCAGGGTATGTAAACTTTTCAGCACAACTGTATCTTCAGCCCGTGTTAGAGGTTTTTAAAATGAAGAATGATATGTATCGTTTGAAATCTTCTCCCTGTTTCCCACTCTGCCCAAACACACAAAAAGTCACAGTCCAACCTGAGAAAGTGTGTCGAGCTATAACATTTGTTTAATTCCAGATGAACATTTCAAACTAAGGTGTCTGTGCTTGGAGTAACTTAGTTGTTATTTTTATTCCATGGTATAGTTTTAGAGATTTCAAGTAATGGTTTCTAGATAAACATAATGTAACAGAATGTACTCTTATGTATTCTTGACTGCATATATGTATTGTGAAAATATAATGTTTTAAGATTTTTTAAGAAGCACTTTCAATACTTAAGTATTTTTACAAGCAAGTACTTCAGGACTTACACTCAAGTAACAATCTGACAGAGCAACTTTCACTTGTATTGGAGTAATATTTGACCTGAAGTATCTATACTTTGAAGCTGTGTAATTTGTCCACCACTGCAAATAAATAACACTTTCCTGCAGTGTAGCATTTGCATTCATATTTCTTACCTGAAAATGGCACATAGCAAAACAATGCCGATCAGAAGAATTGAAAGGCAGGAAATTAAAAGGAGAGACATTCTGTCCCAAAGTTGTTCACACCCAAGTCGTGTTCATGAGTCTGTCTGCTCCTCTGTCTGTTCTCCTCTGGCTGCTGTCAATGAGGAAGAAGAGGTGCACTTTAATACACCTTCAAAGTCAGGTGCTTATGGCTAGTGTTGACGGGAAGAACTTATCTATCACTGTAAATGACAGTAACAGCAAATAATCACATGTAATGTGTCTGTATTCTCCATACAGGATGACAGCTGGCTTTGTATTTACCTTCAGTTTAGTCAACGTTACAAACTGAACAAGAAATAGCATCTAGCTAAACGTTGTAACTCAAAAGTATGTGAAACCTTTACCTGAACTCCTTCCTCATTCCTCTCTGAATAAAACCTGGGTGCTATCTGGTGGCAGATTTAACCCAAACGTCAAATAGTTAAGGTATGCCACCGCGTCTTCCAAAAATCCGGAGCAAATCTGTGCTAGCATTTCAGTATGCTAACGCTACAGCTAACTTAGCATAGCTGCAACACTTCTAAGCATTCATAGTTTAACTACAGCAAATGTCTTTAGTTCCCGTCAACACTACATAATAATCAAGCTTACTTACCATGACATATTCACAGAGTTGGTTTTTCGTTGCACAGCATTAACACTTTGATCTGAAAGTTAACTGTGCCCTGACAAGAAGGAAACACTCCCCTTTGCTCTGCTGGCAGATAAACAGCTCTCTACAGCCGAGGAGGAGGACACAGGAGGGGTATGGCAAGCCGTTCAAGCATCCAATAGTTAGACTAGACATGGATTAGACCTGTGGGTATCTGTTGTTTAATTCTTCCTAGCCCAAATATACATTTCAGATATTAACAAGGACTTTCTTACTACTCTGAACTGTCATTTCAGCTTTCCACGTCACTCTGACAAGCACTGATGATGTCACTTTGGTCCAAACGTCAGTCTGATGTGCACAATGAACGTGTATCTGCAGAATCCTCCTTTATCAGATATCTAATATCAGATCATTACTCTTAAATGTGAAAAAAATATACACACAAACAAAAAACTCTATAAATCCATAATATGATACACTTAAAGTAATGAAGTGCTCAAGGGTTATTGCAGGGGCAGAGCCAGAATTTTGTAAATGGGGTGGCCAAACTGGGGACACCCCTGTGGTTTTGAAAATCTCAGGCTGCGGAAGAGGTTTAAGCAGAGATGGCTGCAGATTAAATCTGTCAATTTAAACACTGATTTCTCCAGGCACGCCCATTCTAGTTTTAGACATGCATTCAAACCAGGGGTGCATCTCACTCGGCTGGAAGTGAAGCTTTCAGCAGAGCATAGGTAAAAAAATCTGTCTTTAAAAAATAAATACACGTCGTACGAATGTTTCTCATATCGTACAAATGTTTCTCATATCGTATGCTGTGGTGATATGTAGTTAGTATTTGACTGTTTTGTGTCCAAGGCCTCTTTTTCCTGAAAAGTTTCTTTTTCGTTAGTTATTAGAGTTTAAAAAACGGGGTTTTACTTCCGGGTTTCCTTTGATTCACAGCCGCCGTAGAGGGAAACTTCAAAGGACACACAGCGTCTTGTGACGCTACGCTGTAGGGCGGAGCTCATTACAGTGGCTTCACAGGCTCTGGCTGCACAATGGCTGCGCCCAGGAACGGGATTTTTTGGCTTCAGAACCGTACAACGGGAAGAGGTGGAGAAACGCTGTCCATTTTTATTTACAGTCTATGTGGCTGCCGCTTAAATCTGTCAGCTTATGCACTGTGATTTCTCCAGGTACGCCCATTCTAGTTTTAAACATGCATTCAAACAAATATGTAAACCAAGCGGCAACCTCCGGTCTAAAAATATGAGTCCAATGCAGAAGTGCTAAAAACTGCAGTTCATTGAGGAGCCGCTTGAGGCTGGCTCTGGAAGTACCGGAAACCACATACACACCAATTTAAAAAAGACGATCTTTACAGCAGAAATAAACATGTTTACAACCTGGTACAAAAGACGAGTGAAGTCTGGATAGCTCATTTCTCGATGTGCACACACTGTATGGGGGTTGAATTTTTTTCTAATGTGGCAATTTCAAAGATATTGAGAGATTACGAGTCTTCCAATGAGAGGCACAGCTGATTTGATTGACAGGCGGGAACACTGTAGCTGTTGGTTAGGAGTCTCAAAGCCCGCCTCTTTACATCACAATCGCTCGACAGCAGCAATGTGGCTGCCGCCGCCGACTGGCCTCAAAACAGCGCTTTAGAAACAGATGGGTGACATCACGGATACTACGTCCATATTTTATACAGTCTATGGCCTACACACTGATTTCTCCAGGTACGCCCATTCTAGTTTTAAGCATGCATTCAAACAAAATGTGTAAACAATTCACTTCATAAACACTCTCCAAAATCAATCAATACACAGTCAAAAACTACTTTACAAAGTTGAAAAGTAAAATACTATTTTATTTTGACAAAATAAGAACATGTAATTTTACAAATGATAGGATTCAGTGCAACTCGATCACATGACTAGAATATTTCTAATGCATGCTTTTTCAGTTGCATACTTTTACAGTCCAAACTCAAGCAACTGCCCCAGAGTCACCAACCACTTACATCTCCATGTAATCTAAATGCAACTGGATTGTGGTCATTTGATTGACTGCAATTGTGAAATTTGCACCACTAACGCAAACAATCATCAATTCTGAGTTCTGTTTTAGTTATTGTTCTGCATCCAACTGAAAAGAATTACAAACTAATTAATGCACATAAATGATCTTGCCCCCATAGCACTACTGCAGTAAGTAAGAGCACTAAAGGGCCTTTCCCAAAGCACAAAGACAGTTAGTGGTGAGCCAACAGCAGAATATTGGGCTCAGTATTAGTAAGGTTGTGTTAGACTGTTGTCCTCATCTCTTTGTCTTATAGGATTTATTGGGAAAAAAGATTCATCAGGTTAAAAAAAAGTGACTTTTAAGTGCTTCATTGCAAGCTTCCAGGGATTAACAAATCTCATACTGCAAGCCCCAGGAATGTTGATAGTCATTATAAGAAGGTTTCCTGTACAAGAACTAATCATCAAATCAAGGGATGAGAAAACTGATGGTGAACACTTTTTCTTATACCCCCATCTCATGCAGCAGCCTTCTGTTTGTTGTGTTTGGCAAACCACTCGTTACTTTTATCTTCATCCATGGCCTGGAAGCATAAAAGCATAAAGAGCACAGTGAATATATGCTGCACCATTTTATGTGCATACGGAGGAAAATATAGGACCCACACCGACCTTGTCAAGCAATTCATTTCCTTTGGGGTCCACCATGGACAGCTGCCTGAAAGCCTCATCTCCCACGAAGCAAATTTCATGAGCATCCTTTAAGAGAAATTATCCAGTTAATGTTTTTTTTAAAGAACAGTGGATGATTTCATTTGATTTCATAATTGTACACTTTTAATGCACTCACTGGGTCAGCCAAAATAACCACTTCTACTGTGGCTTTTCCAGGAGTGTCCAGGCTGACTAATGGAGTGAGAATTTTCTGATTTTCCTTTTTCATCAAGGCTTCAAGGTCAGGCAGCTGTGGGATATAATTAAGTGTCAACGATGGTCATTATATATTTCTATTATTAAACATGAGCATGTAACGAAGAAATCATGTTACCTGCTCTCGTGGGCATGAGAATGCTATTCTTCCAAATGCTGATCCGTGATCTACAGTCCCAGAGGTATCTTTCAGCTCTAGTTTACACTGCATGAAGAGACAAAGTCAAACAAAAACATAGCTGGTTTATCATCTATAAGGAAAAAAAAAGCAAAATACATTGGTATTAATTATGTGGATACTTGACTCACTTGAGTGTCTGCAAATCCCATAAGCACTGTTTTCTTTTCCTCGTTCTTTTCGATCATCTTCATTCCCAAGAGATTGGTCCAGTAGTGTGTTGATCTCTGGAGGTCTGATACTCCGAGACAAACCGTCTGCACAGGGTCTGGGAACAAATGCTACAAGGTTACTTACAGGTGATCAATAACATGTTTTAACAGCAGGGTATGCATTAAAACCAGGGGTTAGCAAAGACGGATCTTCTCCCTCTCCTGCTGTAGTTTGTATTTCTGATTAACAAATGTGATACAAGTATTTCTACATTAAAAAAAAAAAAACTCCCTGAGCTGGAATGTACTACAAAGAGATCTATTTTCCAGGCATTCAGTGACACCCACCACTGGCCGGCTGATCTTTGTCCACAATGTAGAAAGGATATCCTCCTGGAGCCTGGGTCAGATACAGAGCCTCCCCTACCTCAGTGAGGGGCCACCCCAGACGTTTAGCATTGCTGACAGCTTTGCTGGACTGCAGAGTGAGCCCCTAAAATACAAACACACATGACAATATCCATTTACAAGGCTGTTGCATCCAACACAACATGTACAGTTTACAGATGAACTCTGACCCACCAAGAAGTCATTGCCAAGGTGATACTCTCCCACCCCATAATTGTATGTCAGTTCAGCAACAAAATGGTCATCCTCTGGACCGAATCCAACCATTGTTTTGCTCCATTTCCCATCGTAGGGGCTGCATGGACACAGGATGAATGCAAAGGTTATTTTAGTCATACTAACAATTATGTGCATTTGTGTAACACAGCACTGTTATGAAGGAGTTCATTAAGGGTGTATCAGAAATACCCATTACACGTCGCTTTGCAACCTTCCTCAAATTCCTCATGGCGTAAAATCTACAGATAAAGAAGAATAAAAAACAAAGAATGCACAATGAAAACACATTAATTCAAACACTAGACAAAAGAGCAGCGTAACAGTTGTGCAACAATGCATGTGATCAGCCGATTATCAGTCAAAGTTTCACAACAGCCTCGGACATATCTGACACTCATAGCTGGAGAAGAAGTACCTTCATGCCCAGAACATCTCGGTAAAATGTCGCAGTTTTAGTTCTGTCACCAACTTTGAAAACAAAGTGAAGAGCTCGTCTTGAAGCCATATTACTGGAAAGATATTGATGTATGTCGAGAGGATTGGTGTGTGCAGGGAACGATTGAGAGTCCTAGACAATCGATTTCTCTGTAGTCGATTGGTGGAAGGAAGTGCAATGGAATTTACCATTCACTGACAACAAAAATACAATAAATAGACTTTAGGTATGTACAATTTAAAACAAATCACATATATTATGTCATCTTTTACAAGTATTGATACACTGGTGTGGGTAGACTCAACTATGATTTATGATTACAAGTGATACAATTACGATCACCACCCCTGGTAATTCAGGTAAATGGTATCACCCAGTGTCGCTCATGCTCTCTAAGTTACAGCGTTGCAGCAACTTTCATTTAAAAAAGCAAGGAATAATACAAGGAGTGTGAAAATGTTGTATTTTATTTATTTATTTATTTATTTATTTATTTATTAGTTTATTTGACAGGGGCCATGCAAATCAAAAACTGTAGTATTTTTCATCTGTGGTCCCTGTGCAGGAAGATGTAAAAGAATGTACAATACAAATTATAAAAACATACTAGCATTTAAAACAATACATACTCAACAACAGTCCATCACTAATAACACATTTAAAATTACATTTCATTAGCTCTAGTTTGATGCATTCAGAGGATTAACTCAGTGATCACATGATTGTTTTTCCTTGAGTCATAATTTCAGTTTACTTTTAAAAACACTGAGGCTTGTACAGTCTCTAATGTGGGTAGGAATTGAGATCCATTTTTCTGCTTTTCTTACTGGAAATACAGACTGTCCAAATGCAGTTCTCCTAAGTTTAGCTGAACAGTCTCCTCTTGCTGATGCTCTGGTCTCCTTAAGATTGTTCCTGCAGAGTAACACACATTGTTTAAGTGGTGGTGGGGCCTGATCATGAATTGAAGTTTGATGTTCATACATCAGACCATATACTGTATATCAGACACATATTTGCATAACAAAGAAAAATGACAATGGTCATGAAGTTCTACATCTACACTGGCTTCTGGTCATTTACAAAATTCATTTTAAAATCCTTCTGTTTGTTTATAAAGCACTTCATGGTTTGGCCCCCTCTTACATCTCAGAACTCCTGTCTCTGTATCACTCTGTCAGAGCACTCAGATCATCACACCAAAACTTCCTGTCTTTCCGAACAGCAAGGACAAAGAGATATTGGGACAGGGCCTTCTCCGTTTGTTCCCCAAAAGTGTGGAATTCTCTTCCCCCCACCATCCGATTCTCCCCCTCGGTCGAGACTTTTAAAAGTCGTCTCAAAACGCACTTCTATTCATTTGCTTTCAACTGCCCCTAACCACACTGGCTCAGATACCCACTGCACTGTTAATTGTATTTCTTGTCATTACTGTTGTTGTTATTACTGTTAATTTCATTTTCAATTATATTGCTCTCTTACCACTCCTCTTTCCTTCTCTCTCCCTCTGTTTGTGTGATTTTTATTTTTCATTTTCTCTTTGTGTTCCTCATTTTCTGTTGTAAAGCACTTTGGATCAACTGTGTCGTGTGTAAAGTGCTATATAAATAAAGTTGATTTGATTTGAAGTTATGTATATTTCTTAATGGTGTTATAGTGGTGGTAGTTCCTTGGTTTTCAGTAATTGTTTATAGAGGTGGTATAATGGTTTTATTACATTTTGTAACAGCTTTAGGGCAACGCACCCACACTTATATAATAACTTAATAAAATCAACGGAATTAATTGTCAAAGCATACATGTAGTACCACCTTCACTGTCTGGTGGCGCTGGTGGGCTAGCTTGTGTGAATAATAACATTCTCATGAAAACAAGAGAAGAAGAAACAGGACAAACATGGCAGCCTACATGAGAAGCGTGATGCTTCTCTTCTCTATGGAGAGAAATACTCTCCTTACAAGGGGGAGTGGGATTATTGTGGAACCAAAGCGGTATGTCCGCGGACTCAGGAGGAGACCCGTTTCAGTGATTTATCCTGACGACGAGAAGGACAAAGTCATCAAGCCACCACAGAAGACCAAACCAGCAGAGCAAAACATGAAGAGAGAGAAGGAGGCTAAAGTCACGGCTCAAACAAGACAACTCCAAGACAGAGACCTTGTTAAGACGAGGAGTAATGTGCAGTCTAGTACAAAACAATCCCATGGTGCTGTGTCAAACGATCAAATGGATGAACTGCGCTTTGAGAGGGCTTTGCCTGGAGATCGGAGACTGGCGTAAGTGTTCATTAAGGTGAAATGTCACAGGTCACGACATTGACATATAATGGGGGCAGGGGCGGTTCTAGACCAATTTTACTGGGGGGGCCAGGCTGGGGCCAGGGGTGTTATCAGAGGGACACATTCAACCCTGACAAAAGAAGGGTGAGGACCGGCTGAGAATAAACTGGCAAAACATCAGTGCATCCCTTTATACTAGACATATATACTACTGTGTGCTATATCAAAATGCAGACTGACAGCAGCTGTTTGGCTGTTTACACTCAACATGAGTCCCTTAGTGCTCTAAGGGACTGGAACCAAGTACCACATGCATGTGTTCCGTCTGTAACATCGCGAAACCTAAGCTTTTTTTTATTGTATGATATTTGTTTGGAGGGGGGGCCACAGGGGGGTCCAGGTTCAGTTTTACTGGGGCACCGGCCCCTGTTGGCCCCTCCCCAGAACCGCCACTGCATGGGGGGCAACTGATCTCAACAAGGCAACACAGACGAGCAATTTCATCTGGCTTGAACCTTTGTTTTTGACACTGATCAACATTTGACTGTAGATAAATGAAGGTCTGGTCAGATTCATAAACTTGCTTTCTCATTCTTATTCAGATTTCAAGAATATGAGATGCTAATTAAGACTGTTCAGGCAAGTTTGTTTTTCTTTGAAAGAAAAAAAGAACTTGCAGGACATTATTTAATCTTCATCACAGCAAAAATAAGTATTTTTGATATTGATGCCTGAATGCTGGCATCACATAAATAACCCCCAGGTGGCAATACTTACATTGTCTTTGTAAATTATCTGACAACTTATAGATCAAAATGGACAATTATTATTAATATTCTTAGTTATTCTTGATTGGTATTGGTTTACTCTATTTGTAATCATTCTCCTCCTCTCCATCTCCTTGTCCTTCGCCTACAGGAGGGTCGTCAGTGTTGCTCGTTCCAGGACGTTTCGGGAGCACCAGGGCAAAATCCTCCTGGAGGGCCGGCGTTTGATCTGTGATGCCCTGGATGCTGGTGCCAACCCACAGATGGTGTTCTTTAGTTCAATTGATCGCCTCAGAGAACTTCCTGTAGACAAGCTAAAAAGAGCCACACTGGTCAAAGTCAAGTTTGAGGACATCAAGATCTGGTCAGACCTCGTGGCCCCACAAGGCGTGATCGGTGAGAGCCACATTTTTTCTGTTTTGGTTCATTATGAAGCACTGATTTGATAAAGTTGATGCTGACATAGACCTTTTCTCCTCCAGCCATATTTTCTCGCCCAGACCCGTCACGGTTGAACTTTGCAAACAAAAGCCACTCTGTGCCGCTGTCCTTGATATGTGACAATATCCGAGACCCTGGCAACCTTGGGACTATACTGCGATGTGCTGCTGCTGCTGGCTGCCATGATGTCCTTCTCACTAAAGGTAAGCTTGTGTTATCAGTTAATGAAGAGATTAATTTAGCTCCACCTGTGAAAAAAGTCTTATCTTCTTGCTTGTGCTTTTTCAAATCTGACATTTTCTGTTGATAGGTTGTGCTGATGCTTGGGAGCCTAAAGTTCTACGTGCAGCAATGGGCTCCCATTTCCGCTTTCCCATCTACCCCAACATGAGCTGGGATGATGTTGAAAACCACCTCCCTAAGCCTGTGACGGTTCATGTGGCTGACAGCAGCTGTGGAACCAACAGTAGAGGAGAAACAGAAGAATCTGAAGTACAGCTGTCCCACAAGCCCTCCAAGGCCAGAGACTACGGATGGGTCAGCACAAGGGCTAGTCAAAACAAAACGCGCTATGAGGAGTACGACTCAGATTCTGACTCAGATACTGAGTTCGAGGGACTTTCTCTTCCAAGAGTGGACGCTAAGTTGTACCATGAGAGCTGGGCTCAGGGACCCACGGCTCTGGTGATTGGTGGAGAGACAAAGGGTCTGAGTATTGAAGCAGTCCAGCTGGCAGAGAAAACAGCGGGTCACAGACTCTTTATTCCGGTCGTTCCTGATGTGGACAGTTTGAATTCAGCCATGGCCGCCAGTGTCCTTTTGTTTGAAGGCAGGAAGCAGCTTTTAAAAATAATACAGACAGCTGGAAGGAAATGGGAATCCAAAGCTAAGCGGCAGAATTCATGATGTTAGCTTTGTGTTATCATTATGTTCATTTTTCCTTGTTACTACAGACTGTGAAAAATAATGAAAATGTCCATTCTACATCCTGTTCCTCTGACAATAAAACACTGCAGCTCTGAAATATTTGTCAAATTAATTTCCGTCTTGTGCCTTTTCATGAGTTTGCTCTTCTATTTATTTGTACTGTGTCTAAAATATTTTCATTTTTCATTTATAATATTTATTTAATGTGTTTGCCAACTGCGGTTGTTGTAGAGGCAGAAAAAGTGGGACTGACGACCCAGGGCCCTATTGAAAGAAGGGTGCCCTCTATGGGCCTGAAAAAAAAGTTAAGTTTTCGTTTGAAATTTTTCCACTCTATGTTTAACTTTCCAAAGAAAAAAAAAAGTCAGAATAAATGAGTTTTCTGAGCTCATATTATCTTAAAAAGAGCCTCTCACACCTACCAGGTGCACAAAATGGTTTAGTCTGCCCTGTACGTGGGCCTGAAGGGCAAAACAAAACATTTGCAAGAATCACATACAGTGTATCCTGGGTTTGAATCTTGGGACTGTACATGGGAGATCAATTCAAAGCACTTTCCTCACACTGAAGTTTGAACTGTGCTTTTGAAGTACAATATCCAAATGCAGAATGAAAAGACCTACAAAAGAAACTTCTTTGCTCCAGTCCCATGGTGATGAGTATAGGCCTGCAACCTTTCAATTTGATGGTTCGGGGTTAAAATCCCACTATGGGCTTCCAATGTGTGATGCAAATCAAACACTTTCCTCACAATGTGGTTGAGCTGATGCATTTAAACGACTACAGCAAATTGGTAGAATAAAATGACCTAAAAAAGCAAGTATGGCCAGGTAGCTCTATGGTGATGTGGATATGACTACTGCCTTTCCATGCAAGGAACCTGGGTTCAAATCCCTGACATGGACTGTCCATGAGATATGGAATTAAAGCACTACTCACACTTTAAGAACTGTGCTTTTGAAGTACAATATCAAAATGGTGGAATAAAAACACCTACAAAAGTAAGGTATAAGGTTGATAGGAGTTGGCTAAAATGGGTGGGAAATGGGCGTGACCTTAAAAAAAAAACTGAATATAAAAGGCACCTGAGGCATGCTTATCACAGGTAGAAGACTTACTTCTTCAGGCTGATGTCCGTATTTCAAAGCTGCAGTCAGTCCCAATGCACAGAACTCAAGCCACCTCCATCCCACTGACAAAAATACCGTCTCATGATTAAATTAACATTTGCATCAAGCCCTTCTGTAAAAACATAAAAAAGAAATGTCTGAGTCATTGTATTAGGTGTATTTAACATACCCAAGAGCTAACTTTATTGGTAGAATTTAGAAAGCAACAAAACTTTGTGCTTTGCCAGTGAATAGTTTTAATGGGTGTGAGAAGTCATGATTGGAGTAACAGAATACAGGGATCTATACATTCAACACTTTTCAAACACCAGAAACAGCCCGACCTCCTCATTAGGGGACCTTCACAGAAAATCCTCCGAATGACTTTGAGATGAGAACCACCGCTAACAACTGGCAAGAGATGACTTTCATTCACATCATAACACGCAAGAAGACACAGGGGTTTAAAAACATCAGTCATTGGTCTGTTACAAGCAGGTATAATGTGATCTTTACTGTATGTGCACCTGTCAGGGTTTTTTTTTCTTTAAATAGGGCCATAAAAGGCTTACGGCTACATCCAACTACATCCAAAAAAAGCCCATTTAATTCTTCTCAGCATCATTCAGAAAGTAACAAGGATTTTGCAGACAAAACAGTAAGCAAAGAATCAGCTGAATAAGTAGGTCCACTGGGTAATTCTCTGGGTTTCTCTAGAGTTCAGAAAAGCTATCAAGTGAAAAAAAAAACACTTTCCTCAAGGCAAAAAAAAAAAAGAACCAACAGAATCTCCATATATATTACTGTAGGGACTATCATCAATGCAAGGCACCACAGGAGAAAGAGGACTCCATGAAAAGAGGAACATGTCTAAAAAAAGGTTAAAATGTCAGTAAAAAGTGAGACATCTCTCTAACAGTCTGGGGGAGAGAGAGGTGGGAGGGGCACAATGGAGCGAGTCCCATGTAGTTCAGTCCATTGAATATTCGGACGTCCCCTTTAGATGGGCTCTGGTTTGAGCTTCTCAGCCAGAAAGTCGCCGACAAATTGATCCACTACGGCCGGCGTGATCTCTTCCACGTCGCGGACGTACTTTGCCCGAGCCGACATGTCCAGGATGGTGAGGAGGGGCGCCGCTTCAGGGAGGTTAGTGTAGTCACGCAGGGAGTCACTCATGTCGTCCTGTGGAGAGAGAGAAAGAAGTAAGAGTAAGGCATATGATGATACATGATGATACAACAGTACAGGCCTCACATCACATCACATAAGGTACACTCTGCTCACTCCTCAACTATATATCCTTTCCTTCTTTACTTCCTCTTCAGTATTCACATTGTTTAAGTATCTCTGAGGAGATTTTAGATGGTTATGAGACAAATTCTAATTTACAAGGAGCCTTTTTATCACTGATGAAAACACACAAGACCATTAACAAGGAGATCGGTATTAGTGGAGAAGATTTACAGCACGCTCACAGCCTCTGTTTTATTTTTTCGACATCAAACAGCCACAATAAGTGATACGTGTCACTGTCAGAAAACATTACTTACACATGTACATGACAAAAATCAGTGAAGATGTAAGAGGTATAGCTTTGTCCACAGGGGGCGCCAACATCAACACAATTTCCTCACAGGAGCTTTACCTGCTGATGGGTAAACATTTGACTGGTATAAGAACTTTTTTCCTTTCATTTTGTTGTTCACTGATGCTCTTTATATGCACTTTTATTCTCTATATGTGATTACATCACTGACTTTTTACATTCTCTTTCCATTTTGATATGTATTAATCCTTCCTGTAACAGAAACAGCACTGTTGTATATTTCATAGTCACTTGCCTTCTTATAAAAATCAAAGCAGAAGGTGAAAAGAATGATGACACAACAAAATAAGTGAGTATAAAATATGTAAGTATACAAAAAAATAACTTCTCAGTGCTACCAGTGTGCAGGAGGAATTCAAATTTGATAAGGATCCCACTTTAATCTATTCCTTCATTTACAATGTTTGGAACAAAACCTTCATCAGAATACACATTAGTGTGACAATAACATGTTAGTGTGGAAGAATTTAACTATTTGTTTTGCACAACTTCATTTTCTTACATGTTATTGACTTGCTCTGCTCCAGACAACACTCAGTTTTATTGCATTAAATTGACAATTTGACATCTTCTAATATTCATTTAAAATGTGCCCTTATTTTCTATCCTTATCATTGTTCAGAACAATATGAAGATGTATCCTATTTGTTCCTTTAGTTATTCCCATAGAAGAAGCTAAGGAAGTAAGGATTTATGTTTGAATTAACAGTCCATAAGCTGTAGACATATGCAATCTAGACATTGCTTTGTTTGATAATTAAAACTAGCAACAGCTGACGTTAGATCCTTAATTACTGAGCCAAGAAACTGAAAAACCTGAGATGGAGCACTTCAACTCGAGTGCCCGAAAAAGAAGATTGTGCGTGACAGATTTCTGCTTGTGGCATTAGCTGTTTTCTTTATTGGCCCTTGTTTCATCAGAAATCCAAGCTAATGTGACATTTAAATTACTCAAACACACGAGCCAAACACTGGAAGCGTTTCAGGAGAGAAGAAACTGCACAATTCTCTGCATCTTATCAGTTCAGACCTGCTTCAAGTGAAGAAAAACAGGACAGCTACTATTACCTCAACTGTCTTACATTAAGATTACCCCATAAAATTCAGAAGTGCCTGGTACAATCTTTATTCATGCAAACTTCTTGAAAGAGAATATGTAACTCTTTCTCATCCTCCTGCAGGCAGCCTGCCCAGAGAGACCAGAGAGCTGCTGCTTAGTCACGCATCCTGCTGTGTGCACAGACAGGAAGGAACCAGGTGGGGGTCCTGCAACATTCTTGCCTTTTACTAGAGCTCACACACATCAGATTTCAGTGTCATCATCACAGAGCGATTGAACAGCACATGTAGGCAGGAGGAAGAAAGAAGAGTAGGGGTATGTTACAGATGGATTGATACTGGGGATTCCTGTTAGATTTCTTAGCTTTATTTTGAAAGAGCCTCGCCCACGTTCTGCCTGGGGCGTGATGGCACCTTTCAACCGTTAATAAGTCAGGATTACAACCTCTGTAGCTGCAGGTAACAAACATGAATCACAGGGAAGCAGGCAGGCAGGCAGGCAGCAGCTTTCAAACAAGCTTGAGAGAGTCATTAATTATTCAGACTGAATAGGGAATCACTGTTTCGTAATTCTGAAATCTAACATTTTTACACCTGCCTGGACAGAAATACATTGCTGTAATTATATCTTCCATACGACAAGAGAATTTCTTGTGTTATTCTTTGAAAGGTCAAAGTTCACAGATTAAATGTCTGCAGCCAACATAATTGGAGACTTTTCTTATCCTCATGGCAGTGTGACCCGAGTTTCCCTCAGTTCTTCTGGCTCAGAGGGAGATAGTCTCAGATTAAAGATCAATTTCATATGTTACACATTAGACCAAAAATGTAGAAGTGACAGAAAAGGGCCAGAGGGGGGCAGTGCAACAAAGGCCAGGACCCTTCATGGAGGCAGGGCCTCTGATGTTAATACTGTTACTGATTCATGTGCCAATGTGAGTTTTGTCCAAACAAAGTCAAAGATAAAGCGACTTTGGATGGATTTCCTGCTTCGTGTAACATTCTGGCCTCTTTGTTGTGTCTCCCCTGTTATCAGAAAATCCTGCAGCTATTCATGCTAAATGGATCAAACCACACAATCAGCTCTCAGACTTCTCTCTGAATAGCTTGGCTGCGTTGCTACCTAAAAAGGGATAAGTATGCCAAGATGAAGCCTCTGAACTCTGCTTTGCAAGCAAAACTACTAACAGATGGAAGAGATGAGTTGCAGTGTGGTATTTCTTTGCAGGCAGCGAACTTCCTCCCTTTATTACTCAGCAATTTGCTAAACAATGACCACTTAATACTTACAGATGTTAACTGCCACTAAGGAAAATGTTGTTACGGGTGAAAGATGGCCTTTTTTTCTGCTACTATAAATAAAAGCTTTGTCCTGCTCGCTTGCAGCCCTGCTTAGAGCAGATTATGGATCATCTGGGCACAGAGTATCAAGAAAAAGGGATAAATTCCACAATCTGTCGCTGTGGCCTTTCCAGCCTCTCTGATATGAGGAGATGTAATCTCTGCATCGTAGGAAGTCATGCATCTTCTTTTGTTTGGCTTCTCTGCTTGTGTAAACTGCTTCTCGAGGTGCAGCCATTCCAGAGGCCCCCCACCCGCCCTCTGCAGCTCAGCCCAAAAAAAAAAAGAAAGAAAGACAAAGGGAGGGCCTCACCGCTGTAGCTTGCACTCAGCTGTGATAAGACTGTCTGTGTGTGTGTGTGTGTGTGTTCACCGTGTGGACCTGCTGGGCCGTGTCAGGCTTATTCTGACTACTGATGCACTGTGGCATTTCACAGACGATGACCATCTGATAAGGCCTGAACTGAGAATGATAAACCCCCTCCCGCCCCCATCCCTGCTGGTCTCTGAGACGGGGGGCTTTGTCCGACTCACTGGCCAGCTTTGATGAATGATGAAAGTCATCATTGTGAAATTTTGGATACTCTCATGGAGATTTGCTCATCTGTTTAGTTTACTGAAAATGAAAACATCTTTGCCCAGTTGTGTGCTAATGTGAGATAAACAGTCAGCAGATTAAAACGACTGAGAAGAAAATATTGTGTACATGATGTAATGTGACTCTGACTTCGAATTAAACAGCTGCTCTCACTCTGTTTTCTAATTCAATGGTACAAAAGGCCATGCCATGCTAACAGCTCTGTGGAACCTAGCTTTGAGCTACTAGCAAGTATGCTGTAGGCTAATTAGCTCTACCCTCAGAGCTTCTAAGCTTATCTTTGATTTAAAAGCTAGCACAGTCATGCTAACATATTCACAATGAGAATGAATGATAAAATGTTGACCTTGTTCATGTCTTAGTTTAGGGTATAAGCTAAGGTTTGCTAGCTACATTAAACACTTCAGTTCTTCAAGTATTTTACCATAGAAGTACAAGTTTGACCTGATAGCCTTATAAGGCACTCTCCTTGAGTTCAGTTATCCCAGTTAATCCTGAGATGATCATAAATACCTCAACAAATTCTTATACTTATTCATTCAGTAGCAACTAAACCATTTACAACACCTTTTGCATCTATGCCTCTAAATTATAGTCAATTTCTTTATCATAAAATCTTTAAATTGTTTCTTTTGTAGATTGACTGTTGGGTTTCTTAAGCATCATAAAACAATGACTTGTTTTGGAGCCTGAAATTAAAGTGTAATATAACAGAGTCTAATGTGGTGTTATTAAATGTCTTAGGATCTATCTTGTTTCTTGTTTTTTTAACTATCAAAAACACCCCCACAAAAAATTCCAAATAATTTAAATACAACCAAGAATAGACACAGATCTTAACATTTGATGTTCTGGCACAATCAAACTTTAGTATTTGTGCATCATTAATGATCAAATATTGCATAGTGAATAATTGTCAAATAAAGTCAGTTTTGAATCTGAGCCTTGCAGGAAGGTAATTCATGGGTTCACTCTTGTTATCAAGATTAATCCACTGGGAATTATGAATGTTTGTACCCAAACCAAATGTAAATCCGATGCATTGAACAACCTCATGGTGGCGCTGCAGGAGAATTCAAAGGGATATAACTGCCTCTTCATTTGCATGGCTGGAAAGATAATATTTACTGATCTTTATCCACAAAATAGACCATAAGAGAACAGCGAGGCCACAGTCGCTGTTGTTTGACTCAAAATAAGTGAAATTCTTCTGTGACTGGATAATACCACCAGAGCTCATTTTGGATGAATCAGCCGGTTTACAGCAGAAATGAAAGGACAAAAGATCCTCATACTGCTTTTATAAATCCGTTTACCACTCTGTGGTGTATAGTTTAGTCAGTGGGGTAACGAGATCTTGTGTCATTCTGCTCAGCCTCCCCCTGAGAGACTGCCAACATACTGCTGTCTCATGGACACAGAAAACCCAGCAGCTGGCCTGGCAGGGAGCCTGTTACTACCAGGGCTAACCCAGGCTGAGGTGCAGGAGTTGGAGCAAACAGCCTGGAGGCTTTGCTCTCTGAACTCCTGAGAGGGGAAACGATATCTTACAGTGAACCTGTTCTGTAAATGAAACCCAGTGATTTCATAGCCAGATGAGTGAGAGCCAGGAAATTATACTAGCACTGTATGGATGTAAAAAAATCTTCCTCCGTTTATGCGCCTCGAGTGAAACAAGGCAAACTTGGACCACAGGAAGCTTGTGAATAACTTTGAGCACTACTTGTGCTTTGTTCAAACAATGTGTCTTTGTGTTAGGTCAAATAAATATTGGCACTCACACAATGAACACAAAACAATTTCATGTCAACTCCTCTTTTTAAAAAACTTGAGTTTTTCTAGTTCAGGGTGTCAATGTCAGTGACATTTCAAGCTCGACATCAGGGTGGAGCAGCCTTGCACAGATACACACACACAGGGTCAGACAGCCAGCACATGTGTGAGTCCTATAGCAGAAACCTGAGCCTGCCCTGGAGTGTGTGACACGAGAAACCAGTGCAGTCCTCCCAGACTGCTGGGCACAGAGAACTGGGAGGGTGGGGATCAGGGGGAAGCTAGTGAGAGGTGTCTAATCTGGTAATTACATCTGCTGCTGCTGCTAACTCCTCCGGCACTGCAAAGGTCGAGACAGAACAACATGAGATAACAAGAGTTACAAAAACTCCACGGCTAGTCCTGCTCAGGGAGCGCGTGGGAGGAGATAAATTAGACGGAGGGAGGATTATCTGGACTGAGGGAGAAAGTTTGGCTGGCACGCTTCTGGTCTACTCATCATGAAAAAGACACCAGGTTAAACTCTGGGTTATGGATAGAAGTGAGATGTGACTCTTCCAAGTATAAGAGGCTCAAACAGGGCCTTATAACGCTGTGATTACTACAATGACCAAGGCTTTGGGATCAGATGTAGACCAGGAACTTGCATCATATCTGTAGAGCCTAAGTTGTTAATTGGTATCCCCTGATACCAGATTCATATATATGAGAATATTATTTATATTTAAAGAAAAAGGTTTTATACATACCAGCCAATTATTAATAAGTTTAAGAAATTCCCTCAGCTCTGTTTTAGTACCTTTTAGCTCACCATTTTGGTTTTCTGAGCAAAAACCATTAAAAGTCAACTGAGCCCTACCTAGAGGTAACTTCACCTAACTCTGAGTTTTCAGTTCCATGAAAGTAGTTTACTTCTTAGTGGAGGAATATGGTAACTCATGGTTAACAACCAACCTGCTCCAGAGCAGGTGTCCTCTAAATTCTCTAAAAAAAAAAGGACACTTTGTCTGCCAGTAACGTGTTAAAGACACTTAATTGTGCTTTTTAAATGTAATCTATCAACAGAGACAAATTGGGGTAACATTAGAGGCTTGTAGTTGCTTTGAATCATGTTTTCTTCATCATTTTTATTAGCTCCATACCACTGCGTTTGATACCATCAAGGCTGTAGCTGAACTATTAAGTCTAAACATATCACACAAACTTAAAAGATTAAAAGAGAGTTACTATATTCAGATCTATCATGCTCTAATGATGAGAAACATGTTACAAGTCTTAATTTCTGTTTTCATTCTCTGCACTTTTCTTTTTCTGCTGGTTCTTTCCTCATTTTGCAAATGCAGCTGTGTTGATTTTCGTCTGAAGTATTTGTTTAACTTTCTCATATTTTCCTTAAATCATAATTTGCTCTGAGTTTGTGAAATACGATAACCTACTGATGGCAGAGTTGTTTGTGATTAGTCATACATTGCTAACTCTGTGAACGTGTTAACAGTTACTCTGGCTTGATGTATCATATTAGTTAGCAGCTTTTTGAGACCACTTAGTGTGATCTCTTCTGTCAGGGTTAGTGAGGCCAGAGAACCAAAAGATACCCATGGTATGTTGCACTTGCTTGGTAGTATAGACCTCAGCTATGCACCAGATAGCATGTAGAAAACGTTAGGGATTAAAAAGCACAAACAGTTAATCATTTAGCGCCAAAAGAGAGGCAAAACATTTCTGAAAGAGTTGGTAGAGACCAAATACAGACCTAACATCAAAGTGAATAAAGCACTCATATTGGGCACACAAGCTAGAAACTCTTTTTAAATGAAGTGTCCACTGGAGGGCAAAAACTAGCATACAACATGTTTATATAAAAAATAAATAATATAAGTTTAAGACAAATAAATGTCAGCATTTGGCTCAAAAGTCCAGCATCAGTCTCCTGCAGGATTACTGAGAGCTCATGACACACTCCCAGGTGTGTTTCTGTGTGTCAGACTAGAACAAACCCAACTTCAGCTCCGCTCGCTCCTTTGAAATGGCATTTCACTCTGTCTTGAGTGGCATCGAGTGCCTTATCTCACCTCTCCAGCCACAAAGAACAGCAGCGGCGTCTCCTCCTCCTTGGCTTTGTACTTGGCCATAAGCTTCTCTGCTATTGGCTGGATCAGCTCCTTGGCTGGCTCTAATTCACCTTCCTCCTCTGCGTCTGAATGAGCCAGGACAGAGACACAGAAAGATGTTAAAAGTATGTAAATAAAGCCACCTGGGAGAGGCGAAATGCACAGATGAAAGAAAGTTGATGCAAAGGGAGAAAGACAAGGACATATGAGGACATAAAAGGAGCTGCACAGGTGGTCTCTGTCTTGGTTTGAATCCAGTTTGAACTCCAAGGTGGTTTTAAAAAGAACAAAAGGTCACCCTAAAAAAGCAGACTGCTGATAAATATGTTATCATGTCCAACTCCAGACCTCCTTAGTCGTCACATAACCAGCTGCAAACTGTCAAGCATTCATGGCCAAGTTATTTTCCCTACTTTTTTATTTTCTGCACCTTCTAAATTAGCATATAAATAGATAGATAAATACTAGAGCACTCCCCAATGACCCCTTCAGCTCTGTAAGAATTTTCCACAGAGTCTGACATTCAATACGCTCAACATAAATGCCACTTCATTCACACACAGACTGAAGCCCCATGTGGAGCTACCCACCCACAAACAGCACAAGGCAGGGCCCCTCGTGGAGCTGCACTGCGTTGGACTCGCTGAGCTCCAGCACGGGCCGAGGGTGCCAGGGGAAGAGGTGGCACTCCGGGTCGTTCAGCACCTCCACACGGCCCTGTCGTGAGATCATGTGACCTTCTGCGTCCAGGAGAATCAGCGTGGGAATACCTGCAGAGGGGAGGGAAAGAAGGGGAAGATGGTTAGAGAAGAAGAAAGAGGACAGCAACATGAGTTGTGTCAATTAACCCTTTAAAAACCCTGGAAGATATTTTGCTTTATTATCAGAACCAGATCAGTCCAGGAGAACATATTTTATAGGAGTCTGCAGTGCATGTGGTGGGGGCTAACATGAGCTGCACGGGTGCATGAGTGTAAGGCAGTGTTGACTCGTCCTCAGTACATTCCTCACATTCTTTGCAGACGAGGCCGAGCTCTCACTGGCTTCATCCATAGCCCTCTGCACAGGAGGGAGGAATTAGGAGAAATGAGCGAGGCGCAGAGGGAGAGGAGCGGAACATCCCTGATGAACAAGACTGTAAGGTTGATAAGTTGCCCACATTCTTCAGGCTGCACTGCAATCTGTGTGTCTGTTTGCATCAGCCATTGTGCCAGTGTCTTCAATGTGTGGCCGGGCAGATAATACATTCCCTTTGACATATGTAATGATCAAGTTGGGGTATAAAACCTTGTATTCCGTAGAGTCTGTTCAGCCGCGATCGTCGAGCCTCGTCTGAATACGGCACCGCCAACCACGGCATCTCACTGAAGTACTGCTTAAAGGACTCCTCTGACCTGAAGGTGTGGGAAGGACACAACATGAAGTGATTTATGTCTGTCTTATTAACACCTGAGTAAGGATGACTATGACATTACAGAAAGTTTTCATCAATAAATTTGATTTTGTCCATGTCCTGGCCGAGTGAATCTTACCTGTCAGCGCTGACGAACACAATCTCAAACTTCTTTCCTGACTCTTTCACGATTCGATACGATTCCACCAAAACCCGGGTCAAACTGCGGCACGGCGGGCACTGAAAAAAAGAGAAATAGATAGATTTGAGTAATTTCAGCGCCCGCACAAACCAGTAACTCTCTCTTGTTTTATATCCAGACTCTTTGAAATGAAGCCCAGACCGACTAAAATAATCCTGCTGTAATACTCTGGCTTGAGAGTGTTTGTTTCTCTGTGTGTGTGAATGAGTGTGTGTGTATTTGGAGAGCAAATACTCTCTCCAGGCAGTGGGGGGGAGGATTGAGGGAGAGCATGATATGGCTGGCATTAGGATGACATCACAGTACCATGGCAGCGTTAAGCCAAACAAACATGTCTTGACTTCCAGCTTCTCTCCCTGAGTACTCAACCTTTCCAGCAGTTAAATATGTAGTAAAATATAATCACTGAATATTCACGTGAACTGAGACAGGCTGAAAAAATGCAAGTGATGTTATAAGGGGGCAATTTTGTGACTACTTCCTGATTTTTTTCCAACAGGAAGTGCTGAAGGAGAGATATCCAGAAGAGTCTTTTGAAGCCAAGAGAGGACTTTCTATGTAATCTCTTCATTTTAATAATATCAAATAATAGCTCAAACATTTTTATTTATTGTTTGGAAGGATGCATCACAATTTAAAGAAACAACTTCCTGAACTTAGCCAAATGAAAAATTCTAAACCCTATTTCTACATCACATTCTTGCAAAAAGTCATGAAGAAACACAGGCGTCTGTGAAAAATTGGCAGATTTTTGTTGACAACAATGTTAAAGGTAATGCACTAGCATGTTAGCAAGATATTATTTAATCCTTCCTATTATGACTTAAACACCAAGGAGAGGTCTTTGTAAATACTTCCAGCTTCCTCTTTCTTTGTGAAAGGGATTTCATTTTAAAGCTTCTGTGATGAGCTCTGGGTTTGTGTTGATTTTGGCGCCCCCTGTGGCCAAAGAGGGGACTCTTATTTCTCTGCTAAGAGGTTGCTGACAAAAAATGTCTTCATCCTGCTTTCTCTTATCAGGCAAATGATCACCTATCAAGAATCTTTGATGTGGAAAATGTAGAAGTAACTCTAAAGTCGTAAAAACTTAGTATATGTCTCGCCTGATGGCAGGGAACACAGACATAATAAAATACTTTATGACAATAGTCAGTTTTGTTGCTCAAGGTCCTGTTTGCTTTAGTAGGTCATAAAGATTGATTTCAGTCTGTTTCATAACCACCTAAAAAAACTCCTTACTTGAGATTTAACATTATTTGTATGATCTCATATGTAAATGTTTCTATGTGCATACGCCATCCTTAATTATTTACATAACTTAATGAGAACAAATAAGATCTTAAGTCCATGATGTAGCGTGCAGTAGAGTGATCATCGACAATGACTTATTGAGTGGATGCAGACAACTTCATGACCATTCAAAGTGATTACAGCGAGTACAGTGAGTCAAACATATTCATTGATCCAGTCATGAATACTAAATCATACCAGCACAAAGGAACAGTGGAAGTGAAAGAGTGATCCTTGCAGTATAAACACTGTATGATGTGTTCTTCATAGTTAGCACAATGTTTTCTTAATAATAAAGAATCATATAAGCGTCTTAACCAGGTTTTGTTTGCCAAACTTGTCAGCTTTACTGTGCTTTTGGTTGAAGTTTCATTATTCTAAATGAAAAATTCCTTCACACAACAGGCGGAGAGACAAATGTAGAATGAAATATAGGTCATGATTAGTTGCCAGGGGCCATTTCACGTCCCCTGAACACTAAAAGGGGGGAAAAAAATCACATGAACTCCTGTGAAAACGACTACCAAGGCCAGGTGCTGGCAGTCCCTTTGTAAAATTACTCTAATAGAGGGTAGATTCACACAAGTTAGCAGGGGGAATTTGGTGTAGAAATACCACAAATAAGTTCCTCTAATAGCTTTTGTGACCTGTCCTTCTTAATTTATCAGAGGTCTGGGATGCAAGCCAGCCCCAAGGCGTCACCGGTCTGCAGTGTCGGTCTCTGAGGCCGAGGCTCTGGCAGCTGCTGAGCTGACTGGCCAGGGTCAAGCCTGCACTGCATCTCGTCAGAACAAGAGTCCAAGGATGATAAAAAACACCTCTCATGCATCGCTGAGTCACAACCTTTACTGGATATCAGCAGGTCCAGCAGAGACAGAGACAATAGTGATGATGTCAGAGGGGTGTGGTGACAGATGCTGGCTTTGACCAAGGTCCAGAGGTGGTGGTGCAAAGACTGACAGGGAGAGTTAACCACTGTTAATGTAAACACTCAAACACAATGGAGTCGCCTCCACCCTCCTGCTTCTTTCTCTTATCTGTCGCCACGAACCGCTCCGTCTCTTCCTGCTCCGCTCTGCTGGCGATGCCCTTTCTTCTCAGCCATGTTTCAGTGTTTTGACAGACTCAGGAGGCCAGGAGAGTAAAACAAAAATCCAGGTCCTCTTTGTTCCCCCTTTTCCTCAGCTCTCTGTGTACTCACCCAGTGTGCAGAGAAGTACACTCCCACATAGTGCCCCTCCAGAGAGCTGCTGTCTGTCGTCTGCCTGTTGTTCCTGAGCAGAGGCCCCGCCACCACCTCTGCAAATGGCTTCGGCCCCCAGGGGAACTCCAGGCCTGGGAGAAAGAAGAAAAGTGGAGCAGGGGATGGAGAAAGAGAGATATGGAGGAGAAAAATCAGGTCAAGAAATGTTAGAAAACAAGACTGTATGACAGCATGCTGAAACACTCACAGTGACAATGCTTACATGCTGGTGTTAGCAGGTACAAGTGTTAGCATGTTTAATATCTTAGCAAAGTGTGCTTACAATAATTAACATTAAAGACATGATAAAGTTTGGCTCTTTTGCAGACTAAAAGACTATACTGAAAGTTAAATTGAGTCTGCATTTCCAACATGGCGACCTTCGTCATTGGCTCCAAAGCCCCTCTTTAGAAATTTAGGGTGACATCACTGAGACTGTGTCCATGTTTTTCACAGTCTATGGATGCAGCAGGAGATGGAAAAAAGGTTTTAAAAATGTGTCTTCTACTCCAGATTTAATGTTACGTGCAGGCTCTTGGAAATACACCTGGCATCAAAATATGGTTTTAATGAGGACTGAAAGAAAAGCCTCTCAAGCCTCTCCTCGCCTGCTCCCTTTCACACTTTTAATGTCCTTTTCTTTTGTTATCGTCAAAGTCTAGAGATAAATTTAACACAGCTGAATTTAAAAGAGAAGGTTATAATAAATAAAGCCTTGTACAGCTCATTCATAATGGTCTCTTTATGGGAGCACGGTTGTCTAGGGCGTCATTAGGCAGGACTGACACGTCTACACTGTGCGGCTGTGGCCTTCTTATTAATGTCCTGATTGTAAAAGTGCGCTCGCTCTTTATGCTGCAGGCGAGTCTGCCAGTGCTGCCACTCAAGTACGGCCTTTAACAGAGAGTGAAAGGCAGAGGGCTCCTTAATCGCACCCCCGCCCCTCTCTGTCACGATGTTCGGCAAACTTTTAATGCCTTTTTCCTCCTAACTAGAGCTTGGATTGATTCGCCACATTGGGAGCTGCTCACAGTCTGCCTCTCACATAAAATGAACATGAAAATATATCAAAATGTGCAATGAAATCAAAATCTAGGCCTGTTTCTGTAAAGAATTGTTGGAAAATGAGGGCATAATCAAATGTCAGTGCTCATATTTGCTAGTGAGGTCAGAGAGTAATCAGCTCTCTGACCACATGAAGTTTGGAGGAACGGTTAATGAATCATGGGTTACACTGCAGGCTTGGACCAGCTTCATTTACCAGGGAGTAAAATCTGTCACATTAATGCCAAATCCATGCTCTGCTGCCACTGTCCTGCTTCTCTTCCTCATCATATGACTAATGTTTTTTCCACCCTGGCCCTAACAGGAGCTGAAGAGGCAACCTTTTTAAATATTGAGACTTTTTCAGTTACAGAGGACGTCCTCTGTACAGGAAAGGAATGCAAGCCGGCTCTTGTTAATTCCACTTCAAAGTGCAGAAATTATAGGGTTTGTAGATGAATTAGTGAGGCATGGATGCACTGTAATATTCATGCTGCACCATAATTATAAAAGCATCAACCCAAGCAACGTGGGAAAAAAAACAAACGCTAAATGTTTTGAACAATGTGGATATGAAGTGTGTGTACAGGGAACTCTGACCGGACATGTTGTAAACATCTTTATAGAGAAAACATGTATCTGCAGGTGTGAGCTTAGTCAATGTACTCCTAACAGTTTATCTCACTCAGGAATGTTGTGTGACCAAGTTTTGCATGGTGTAAACTAAAGCTGTCAACAAGTTATTTTCAGGTGGAAAACATCTACAGTATTATTTCTGGACTGAAGTTTTAACCGTAAATCTAAAAGTTTATTGTCTCTCATCGAGCTGGAACATAAGGTGTCTTTACAGTCCTCTTTAATATTGACGTATAAATGAAAAATAATTCTAATAGAAATGAGCTAAAGACAAGATGAGAAAGACTTCTTGATGAGAGATTACACACAAAGTATTTATAACAGACTGCAAAAATGATGGACAGCACAAACGGCAAGCACTCTCCAAAAGTGAAGCCCAAACATTAAAGCTCCTCATGGTGACCAGTTGCAGTATAAGCTAACATGCTAGATCTCTTCTGTGTGCCTTGGCTCCAAAATATGTAACCGATGCAACATTTCAGCACCATCGATCAGCAGGAGAAGACTGAGGTGCGTCATCCATACTTATTTAAGGTCAGTGATCCAGAAAAAATTGTAATGATTCTCTACGCATGAGCTTGAGAAACCATTGTAATGGTCACTTGCAGCATCACAATGACAAAACCTATTATTTTTCTTTCTTTTTTTACTATAGACCATCAATAAAAAAAAAAAAGATAGTTGAACAGGACATCTTAAACTTTAACAAGACAACAAGGGAATTCAGATTTTTGTTTTGTTGACATATAAGCACTTGAAGAGCAATCTACATACAAGTTTGATCAACTTCTAACAGCTGTGTCACAAATGATAGCATGTGATAATCATAAACAGTATAAATAATGGACGTAGTATCCGTGACTTCACCCATCTGTTTCTGAAGTGCTGTTTTGAAGCCGATCGTTGGCGGGAGCTATATTGGATATGCTGAACTCAACCTTACTGCTGTCAAGCGAGTGTGAGGTAAAGATGGGGGTTTTGAACCTCCTAGCCAACAGCTTCAGTGTTCCCGCCTGCCAATCAAGTCAGCTTTGTCTGTCATAATGGAAAATTCGTAATCTTAATATCTTTGAAATTGCCGGGTTATGAAAAAATCCCCCCCCCCTGTACAGTGTGTGCCGATCGAGAAATGAGCTATCCAGACTACACTTGTTTTTTGTACCAGACTGTAAACATGTTTATTTCTGCTGTAAAGATTTTTTTTTGATTTTGTGTGTATGTGGTTTCCATTACTTCTGGAGCCAGCCTCAAGCAAAGCACTCGATGAACTGCAGTTTTTAACACTTCGGCATTGGCTTCAATTCCTCGCGGCCGGACGTTACCGCTTGTTGATAATGCACCCTTTCCCTAGCAGAAATATGCTCCAAACGGCTGGTAGTGCTTTCTCTTTTTTTACAGGGGACAGGTCTACAGGCAGAGTTAACGGTCTGCTGTGAACCCAGAATGTAAGTTTGAGTGTGTTACTTTCCTGCCTGTCAACAAAGAAGCCACATTCAATCCATCATCCTCTTTCAATAAAGTCCATGAATAAAGAATGTTATCCACCAAGACTTCAGTGTAACACATGATGACAAAGTGTGTTATAATCTGATCTATATTGCTCTGACCTCTTGACCCTTAAATGTTTTCCTATCAGCCCATTAAAGAGTGATATTTTTATGGCTGATTGGTTTGTGGTTGGGGTTGAGGCTGGCCATTTAGTGAGAGGAGTAAGGTCAGCGCTTGAGGTCAGGGACTGAAAATAAATCAGTGTAATTGTCTTCACCAGTGATGGATGTGTTTGTGTGTGAGTGTGTGTGTGCATAGGTAGCTGCAGATCTCACCTTTAGGGTCGTCTCTGACCACCAGTAAACCGTTTCGACACACCACCTTCCCCGTAGTTGCGTCCACAAACACCAGAGACGGGATGCTGGTTACCTTGTACTTGTTCCACAGCTTCATCTGCAGAGAGAATAAAATAACAGGAATAAGAGGCTGGAAGCAAAGACCTTAAAGTTCATATTTATGACATTTTAAGTGCTGACAAAAACTGTAACTCAGTCTAAAATTACGTATTCAGGGCAGCTGCAGTGAGTTCACATGAAAACTACAGTGGGAAAGGAACAAATGTCAACAGAGCACTGTATATGTTTTATAGGACAAACACAATGTCTGAGGTTTAAAAGAGACTCCGGAGAGTAGAGGCAGAATAAAAGAAACAGGAGTGCAGTCAGCCCTGAGGTGAATTAGCAGAGGGTGAGAGGCACGCTGCTGCACTTTAAAGAGGCTGAACCAGAGCAAACTCAAGCTCCCCTACTGTGCCATGAATAATATTAAAAGAAGAGTATGTAGCTAAAAAATGAAAAAAATCAGAGTCCTTCTCAAGTGTGTGAATTATAGGAGCTTCTTGGAGAGGTAACCCATACTTTCACCGGCATTTATAAGCAACCACTGACCTTGAGTTTTTAATAATACCTCCAAAATGATGAGATGATATCAATACAGTCTCATAAAGTCACAAAAAGGAGCCTCTATGTAGAAAATCTGCATGAACTCACACTATTTATAGAGTTCAGCCATCAGTGTAACATCAAAGAGGAGATCAAGCATTTCACATATCTGAAGCTCACTTTCCATTTCAGAGAGAGGAGAGTCCTGCGCTCTGAATAGAAAACAGCCGCGCTTGTAAAGAGCAGCGATCGGCACCGTGCAATGTTACTGCTTCAGCAAGAACAAGAGAAGAAGAAAGAGAAGGAGACAGAAAGAATAAAGAGCAGAGGAAGAAGATGATGGTGAATAAGACAAAGAAAATATAGAAGACAAACAAGCAGAGGAAGAAGAGAAAGAAAAAGAAATAAAGATGGCAAGAAAAAGGATGGAAAAAGAAAATGGAGAAGACAAAAGGAGAAGTAGACGACAAAGAAAAGGCTGGAGAAGAAGAAAAAGATGGGACAAAGAAGGAGAAGAGGACAAATAGGAAGACAATGATGACAAGGAAGACAATAGGATAAGGAAGAAGACAAGGATGGAGAAGACAAAGATGAAGAAAATGGAGAAGACTAAAAAGAAGAGGAAGACAAGAAGATGAAGACAAAAAAGATGAGGATGAAGAAGATGACATAATCAAAGACCAGGATGAAAAAGACAAAGAAGAAGAAGAGAAGAAGAAAAGTAGAAGAGGATGGAAAAAGGCAATGAGAGGAAATAATGACAACAGAAAAAGACAAAGTTGAAGAGAACAAAGAAGAGAGGAAGAAAGAGAAGAAGAGGGAAAAGAATAAGTGACAGAAAGAGAGGAAGATGAAGAAGATGATGCAGAAGTAGACAATGAAGAAGAAGATGCATAGGACGGAAAAGAAGAAGTAAAGAGAATGTAAAGAAGAAGTAGTTCTTTGTGAAGTCCCTCATTAGCTCAGTATGGATCAGAGAACAGAAGTAAGGACCACGGTCCCTTTATACACCTCTATGCTTCAGTGTGACCAGTTAGTTCAGCAAAACGCCCTGATGACTGTGCAGCAGGGAGATTTAAAGAAACACATTAAAAACAGCCAGTGGAGGAAAATAAGTGAAGAACATGCTCAAACTTTACCATCAAATTTATTAGCTGCTGTTTCCAGCCAAACACTGAAGTACCATGTCATATATTATAAGTGCAATGTCTGGATAGATGATGGGTTGTGTGCCAAATTAAGTGAGCAGCAGTTTTCTTAAGGCTCCCTGAAGTACGCTCGTTTACGGTCGAGCATCAGGTTAGTGAAAACCTTTTGTTGTTCTTTTCATGAAAACAGTGACTTCACTGAAGCAGCTGAGCACAAAGACACAAATTCAGACTGAATAAGAGAAAAGACAGCTTCCACAGCGTGTGTTTTACAGATCATGTAAGTATCCTCTTTGCACAAGTCACACATGTCGTCATGAACTCTCCAAAGAATCAGCCACAGGCCCTCTCTGACACCAGAGGTCAGACAGGCTAACCCAAGACCAAGACGACCCGGAGCCTCCAGACAACGTTGGTCTGGAAGTCCAACAAAGACAAACTTCAGCGTCTGCCACAGTCAACAGCTTCACCACACGCTCCCTGCTGCTCTGGAAACTCAATCTCAGCTCACAAACTGATGAGGTTAAGGGCATTAAACAGTGACAGTCTCCCAAACTGAGACTGTCTCTGAGTGACTGCAGCTTTTTCAATCAGCTGCCTGCTGCTAGCCGCCTGATGATGTGAGATTTAGAGCTGGATTTAACAGACAGAGTGTGAGAGATACACACCAAAGGGAAAATGGGGAGTTATGGGGGGATTGGTTTTGAGCTAGCAGAAGTCAAATGAAATTCATGTCAAGACTGAGGGGTCCAGACTAAGGTGTGTCAGCTGCCTCTCCCGCTATCATTTCAGCTATCACCCCAATCCCAGCTAACACCTGTTCTTACGTTTTTTGTTATAAAACCCCAAGAAAAAACACAAATATACCAGCAGGCCTATCAGATAATTAACAAAGGTAGCTAGCTTCAATTATCCTACATTTCATATAACTTCTGTTTCAACATAATGTACAGATGTTGGACATTCATTATTAGCTGATGTGTGCCATTTTCACTCAATATGAAGTAGCGCAGAATAGCTAACATATTTTAAAGAGCTAAGAACAGATCATTTCAAGCGTCCCATATTAGCAGCGGCCATCTTGGTTGTCCATAAAACTGCCTTAACAAAAGACCTGCCATCGCAAATAAGACATAAGCATACAGATTTTTCTGGTTCACAGACTACGTGAGAACCATGTTTATGTTGCTAGCATAGTTTAAAAAAACAGCCTCACATCAGTGTAATGAAAATCCTCTACAAATACATTAAGATGTGATACAAAGAGATATTTATTTTAGGGGTAGAGAACAGTGGCTTTGTACAAAATCAAAGGCTTCTGAGGACGTGTCTCTCATGCTGTAGCATCAAGAGAACAGCTGAGAGATTTGTGTATCAACCTCAAAGGCACCACCAATTCCTCCTTTTTGTCTCTCCACTAATTTACAGCATCCTCGAACAACGTCTGCCTGGTGATTTTGGCTGCAGATCAGAGCGTCTCTGCATGCTAAATCCTTCGAGGGGTTTAGATCTGCCTTTAGCATGAAAGAGCTTTTCAGATTTCAGCGAGGACGACTGACCTTGTAACTACAAAAGCAACACGTCCTGGAGTCTGTGGTAAACAAGCATACATCATGCAGAGAGTTCCTCGTCTTTGGGCGGGGCGGAGTGTTGAGTTTTCATTGTCATACTTCACTGTAAAGGCAAAATCTTCCCTCCGAACAACAAAGACTCAAGGTTTCACAACAACAGCAGCGCACTCTTCTCCCTTTTTTCCTCACATGCTGCAGCGATTCGTTAACAAAAAAACTATTTCAGTGTCAAGCCGCAGGCAGTCTGTAACATCTGAGACAATAAATACAGAACGTGACATGATATGTTGTACAGAAAAACCCACATAAATCAGTGTCGAATCCACCCTCATTCCTTAGCTCAACAGCTTGCCACTGTAAGAAGTTGTGTGAAAGATGTTTTTGTCATCTTGTCAGGTTTTATTAGTCTGTAACATGACTCGAGTTTCAAAGTGTTTTTCATACATGCAGCTGTTTTAGAGACGAGCTGAGAAGATGAATAGTTTGACAGGAAGTACTTATTTACTTTCTTTCCTCCAGTTAGTTGGGAAGGTTGAATCAGTTGAGGCTGTACATTAAAAATTGCTCTACAGACAACAGGCTTTTAGCTAAGCTTACAAAACAGCTAGCTTGGCTCTTTCACATAGCCTTTTAAGCTGATTCCATTTATTTGTACATTTAACTAAACAAGATTACACATTTTGATAAGTAAGATTTAGAGGTGTGGTCAGGAGAACTAAGTAAGCTATTTTAGCAAAATAAATAGTACGCTAAGCTAGCCAGCTACAGTTTGTCTTACAAAGAAAAAGTGTGATGTCAAACTTTCATACATTTTTCCAAAAAAATCAATCTTTATCAATTAATACTATTAATGAATAGCTAACTTGTTGGTATTTTAATCATCAGAAAGTCCAACCATGTCCTAGCTTGTACACATTAACTGTAAAATATATGGTTATAGTCTAATGGGGGCTTTTAGCATTTTGGCAAACAGCTACAACGCATCCACATTTCAGTCAACACGCCTGTGTCCACAATTACACAAATGTATGTACTCTTAGCCTTGATGAAACAAACAGTGTGTACATAAAAATTAAAACCTGATATACCAAAAAACACTTTTGAGTCAGGGGGTAAACTTGTTTATTTCTGCTGTACATTTTAACACGGGAACCTTGATTTTTGGAGCCAGCCTCCAGTGGACACTTGAAGAACTGCAGGTTTTGCACTTTGGCACTGGCTTCATTTTTTTTTTACACCATAGGTTGCTGCCTGTTTATACAGTGTAAGAATTTGCTCATCTTTTCAATTAATAAAGCTGCAGCTATTATATTTGGTTTAATAGTTTTGCATTTTGGACCAAATAATACACCTGAACCTGTCACCACAGACTGTGTGAAACTTAAAAAAAAAGGGACACATTTTCTGACATTCTCTACACAATAGACTACTTTAAGGAAAATATTCAGAAGTTTAACAAGGCATTAAAATAATCATGTCTTGTAGCCAAAGTCCAATATCTCTTGGAGAATTACAAGAAAATATGTCCAGCACATATTCAGAAGCTAATTAGCATGCAAACTGCTTGCAGACTGTGTTCACTGCTTCAAGATTGCATGCTGCCACTCCCAGCTTTCTCGAAGGGCGCCTCTATTCATTACCAGCATCAACAGAGTGTGTAACCATAGGGCCAATCGGTAGGCCTGGGATATATAGTTACACACTGGTTTAAGGAGGCCAATAGCCCCTGTAGAGAGCCCACCAACTGTTAAGACTCCGGGGAGAGCTGAAAATCCATACTAACAATCCATTTACTCTCTTGGACATGCAGGCATTAGCCTCACACTACGCCCAGTGCTCATCATGCTAATTGGATCACGCATGGCTGCGGATCCATACCCAGAAGAAGAACAAATCAGCACACTGTGAGGACTGTCAGTGCACATGAACATACCACCGCCCCAATCATGAGAGGAGATGCTCTGCAATCTTTTTATAGATACATTTTTTTGATGGGATACATTTTTCTATTCATTCTCTATCTGTGCCCACTCTGGATGGTATAGGAACAAGGAAAAAAGGGAGGGTTATGAATCCTCTCCCTGGATAGATCCACATTTCCATGTTAAATGTCATGCGTGGCGATCACTTTCATGCTGCTCTGCACTGTTGCACTTTATGGCAACATTCTGCACTTTAAGAGGAGGTTGGCTTACATGGAGAAACCCCTACAGATTAAGGAGCTGGGAGTTGAAAATGTGTTCACATGTGTTTCCGTTTTAACCAAGTCCGTTAAGAAGCCACTTGCAGCCGGATCCTGCGGTCAAACTCGGCCTGGGTCGGTAGCGGTTTGGTCTCCGCTGTGGCTCTGGTGTGCTGAAGGAACTAGAGTGGAAGAAATTTCATCACTCAAAGCTCCCAATTCACCTATCTTTGCTGGAGCTCTATCTCCTCACGGATCTGCTTTCAGTGGGCTGGTCAGGCCCGAGGCATCTGCCAGACGCTCCCATCGCTGCTTCATTATAACAGTGGCACTACAAAGGAGAGTCAGCCCTTTACAATGGATGACATGAGAGGTATCCTGCTGTGATGCTGATAGCAGCACAGTCCTTTATCTCTCAGTATTACATGAGGGACAAATGGTGATAAAACATCTGATAGCTTGGATTAAAGAGGAGAGCTCATATGAATTGTTCCATGTTATTCACCTCATGATCATAAACCCACAGTCTTCCTAACTGCACAAAACGATTTGTAGGATTTAATTCAACCTGCTCATCAATTCAGTATGACTATTAACAGGTCAAAATGCTCCTTGTATAATCTTTTCTTCAGCTGAAGTGGAATTTATCGGCCTAGTTTTTGCAGCACGATAGGAAAAAAAAACCTAGTGATCTGTTCCACTTTCTCAGGAGGGACACAAAGGAAATTACATTCCAGTTTGATTAGATTGAAACCTTTAGATTCAAATTTTAATTCATACAATAATGTTACATAACAGTTAACTGCAAAGTGAGAAATGTCTCTCCATAAATCTTGGTGTGTGAAATGGTTTCTTCAAAAATTGGAGGTTGTTTGTCTGACATACTGCCCAGCTAAATGCATTCTGTCCTCTACTGCAACTATCTTATTCACACTGCCTGAAGGTGCTGTGATCTCTGACCATAACAAAATACTATAGCAGTCCAGAGGAGAATAGGCTTGACTGAACACTTGGGTTTGCCTCATGGCAGGTGCTCACAAACATCCTCAGAAATCTGGTTATCTCCTGTGCAACACGTACTAAAGCTAAAATATTCATTATCCTCCAATGCTGAGCTCAGGGTTTTGATGTAAACGTGCTTGATTTAAGGTTTTTAATCATATTAAAGAGGAAAATCTGACAAATCCTTATAATTTCTCTTCCAAAATGATAACCCTGCTGTCTGGTTGAAACCTCATATATCCAAAACTACAGCTTTTCAGGAAAACCTTTATTTTTTAAATAAAAAACACTGAACAGGATTCAGTCACAAGCTCTTTTGAATGCTTTTTATTGCCTGAAATGTTTTAATGCCCTCAAACAGGTACTAAAACATTAATTTTTGAACTAATATTTGGAGAAATGAGGTTTCTGCATGGCATAACCATCTTAAAAATGAAGAACATGACAAAACTTATTAAAAATATATATATTTTGCCACCTGTTAGCTACTTTTACTACTTTTAGACAACTGTTAATAATATCAGTGGCCGTCACTAATGTTACCATTGGCTGGAAAGCTGCTGTATTCTAATGTTATATTTTGATAGAGGAACTAGATACAATAAGATAAAAACTGAATTAACTTTGTAAACAAAACATATTTGATATCTTGGTTTTCAGTCATTTTCTTGCAAACAGTACTGTTACTAATTTATACCTCTCTAGTCTTACTGTACAACACATTATTAGCTTTCCAGCTAGCATTAATTTTAGCCAGAAGGTGGCCGAATGCTAACACTGGCTGATGTTTGGAGGCAGTTTATTTGTAACATAATGTTTTTTAACCTGAAATATGGCTTCATGTCACTACCCATTGTTAATTCAGCTGCTCATGAATCAGGGAATGGTGAATTTGTAATGACTTAGTGAATTCCCTCTGTTCATACAGCTCATAACATAAAAACAAAGCACTCCATCATTCACACAGAATTCAAGCTCCCCATCGAAAATGTCTGCTGTGAGAATAAAAGGTGAGTCCTTTCATCATTTATTGAGCAGCTTTTAGGTAAAAATCTATAACACTCTTTTCAGTCAAGACAGACTCGACACGAACGTCTACCGTCTGTTCACGAGCGCCCCACATCTCCTTCCTACACCGCTGTACTTCTCTTTTTTCTTGGCCCCTGCAGCTAGTTTTGACTTACATTCCTCCATGCTGCAGTCCGCCTTTGCTCAATCTGCTCCTCAGGCTCTCAGTAACTGCCTGTATCCACTTCAAAACCCTGTTGCTGCTCTTGAAGGCTACAAAGGGAGACCTCCCCTCCCACCTCTTAGCCATACTTCAGCCAACACTATGCAGGCCAGTGTGTGTAACACGGCGCTTCCATCTGTGCCGCTCTGACCTGACTATCGCTTTACCTCGGTCAAGAGTCTTTACTGCCATGGCTTTCCCCCCCGGGTGGCGAAATACACATCTCAAACCCTGTGACAGCTGCACAGTCTCTGCCCAGCTCTGTGCTACAACGATGACCTGCCTCTTTATATTCTTTAACTTCATCTTGTGCATGTCCATTCAGCTCACACAAAGCACCACGACCACTGTGTTTTCATCTTTTGGGCTACACTATCACAGATTTCTGCTGCTGGAGTCACATGGCTTTTAAAAATGCTACCAGATTTCTCTACTTTCCAAGCACTTCCATTACCCTCCACCCACCCACCCACCCACCCACCTTGAGTGTCAGCTATATTCCCCAAAATACAAAAAGTACAGGCCTCTCACTCTAACCTACTCCACTGGGCTCATTACAGAGGCTCATCCTGCACTACACGCTCCATTGTGGCTGGTAAATGCACTTTCCTGCCTTTCACGTCTCGCCCTTTCAATGCAAAATGCTGCTGCCGCCTCGTGTATTTTATTAATCCTGTAACATTCGCCTGCCGAGCCATTTTGGAGGTGGATCCTCCAGAAAGCAGAAGGGAAAGAGGCGCTGGCTAAATTGCTTTTTTCGATAAAGGCCCCCCGTGTTGCCACAGCAACCGCGACCCCCCCAATGAAGTCAGGACATGTCACTGAGTGCCAGACACATTCAGGGCCCTTAGTTAATAATTCAGTGATAAATTAACGGGTTTTGTGAGGAAAACAGGTGCCAGAATGTCAGAGGGCTTAGGGTAAATAACCCAGCGGAAAAAGAGAAGAAAAAGGGAGTGAGAGACAGACAGACAGAGAGAGAGGGAGTGAGAGAGAGAGGGAGTTAGAGAGAGAGAGAGAGAGAGAGAGGGAGGTGTGTGGGTGTTTCCCCCTTGCAGCCTTGTGTGGAGGCACAAAAGAGAACCTCTGAATACAGGCTCTAAATCCAAACTTGGACCCTGTACGTGGAGAAGTTTTTATGTAGTAAAGAAGGCAGCGTAAAAAAGCAAGGGGGATTGTAAAGGAGTAAAAAAGCCAGGGCTCAATAGGTATCTGCAGCATTGTGTCTCTATAGGCGTGGGCTGCCCTTGAGGCCTACATTTGGTGGGGTCAAAGGTCAGGACAACAGGGGGTGCATTCTTCACTCCCAGTGGTGTTAAAACCAGTCTGACTGGCCTTTATTTCTCCCTTTTTCTCCCTCGTTCTTTACGACATATTACAAAAAGCAAATTGTAAACCAGCCGCACACAAACACAGACATGCCCATACTAATGTGGAAAAAATTTAAATTGCATCCTTTTCTCCCCACTTTAGTCTTCAGTGTGTTCTAATCTGACATTCACAACCACAAAAATGCATTTTTTTAGAAAGCTCTCATTCCAAAGTGAATGGTATTAAAAACACCAGTCCCCTTTGACACTGATGTGCAACTATCATGTGATTCCAGGCATCTGATTGTCATGCGGACCATTTTTGAGAATCCTGATTTGCACTTGCATTCACTTCATGCTTTGTTGCTGTTGTAATGACAGAAACAATCCATGCTTTAGTGTAAAGTAGCTCAGTTTAATTAAAGCTGCTATCTTATTAGAAAGCAATTCATCAATCACCTCTGTATTCTTGTGTTTTATTGTGAACAGCAGATAAAACAAGACATGATAAGACACCAATTACAGTTTCTACATTTAAGCTTTCTGTATTCAGACAGTTTAGCACATTTACAATGATAAAGTGGCAGATTTATCACTCTAAATTCTTTGTAAAACAATAGCTTCTGTTTCACACATGGGCAAACAAACAGACTCTTTACTTCTAATCAGCAACAGATGACAGTCTTACCAGCTAGAACAAAAGGATGACAGCTTTTTACAGCAGCAGCTAGCTTGATTCCCTTAAGTTAGCCTCAGATCTGGTCAAAAACATGGTCAGTTTATGACTTCTTCTTTTTTTTTTTTACCAGACAGCTCATTCAAAATGGCAACTGTGTAAAATAAAGAGGTGTGTGTAGGTAAATGACATACCTCCTGTGATAATATTGAATCTGGATCAAGCTAGATTTTTTAAGTAAACCAGCAGTTGACCAAAATTACTTTTGTTTGAGGCTGGATTAGCTTAGCCTGACTGAGTTCGGATAGTTGTTCTGCTAGATATGGTAACATTTAATCATAAGTCACATGCTGTATAATGAAAAGAGCTTTTACTTGCTAATTTACCACTTTTAACCCTTAAAAATATGTAGAAAATACTGACAGTTGCATGCTAACTCAAAGGTTAGCTGAGTGTGACTGGGCTAAGATTACTACAGTAAGGTGGTTAGCCAGTCATGCTAGCATTTACATACGAAGTGGAAACTTTTGGACAGGGTTGTTAAACATGATGTGAATATTTTAAAGCCACATTTTAACCCTCCTATTATCCTTGGGGTCAATTGAACCCCATTCAATGTTTAATGTCTCTAATTTAATGATTAACATAATTTGTTTGACTTCATATTTCATGACTTAATGTCCTAATTTAATGGGGACAACTGGGAAAATATGCAATTAAAATGGTGATATGTTCCAATTTCCTGTGAAATAAAATTATGCATCAGTGTTCCTTGGGGTTAATTCAACCCCAGGCTGTTTTAGCTGTATAAAACATAAGAAATATAAAGAGGGAGCAATTTGGAGTTCAGTGTCTTGCCCAAGGACACTTCCGCATGTAACTGCAGGAGCTGAGATATAATATTTCCAGCCACCATGTCTCTGAAGACATTATATGATGTGTCCATTGTCATACGTTTTGATAACGTAGAAACAAGGCAGGATATGAGAGCATGACAAAATCGCAGTAGTTTGATGTTCTGTTGCACAATTAAAGTCCTTCTAAATGATTTAAATTGTGTTTATGCTTAAAATATGTTTTATTTAAAGGGCTATTTAGATAGTCAACAAAGAAACACAAAGTACCTGACACACACACCTAGGTAACAATCAGTTTATGGAGGTTTAAATTGCTGAAAAAAGAAATCCTTCCCAAAGAGTCAAGTTCAGACAGACATGAAAAGTAAAGTTTCTTATCAGGTAAATCTGTTCAGGTCAATCATTTAACTGTGCTGAAAAATCTCCAACAACTCAACTCAGCAGTAATGATTTACCTCATTTCTGCTCACAGAGGCTTTTGTGGACATTGTGTCATAATTTCTCTGCCTAGTTGTAACTCACACCTTCTACTGTGAGCCTGTATTTCATCAAGTCAAGGCCTGCTGGGTCTAACAGACAGACTGATAGAGACGATAGAAAGCTGGTCTGGCTTTGGACCAGCTGGACGCGCTTTATCAGTTACCTTAGCATGACCCTCTCAGACTGGCATTACACTCTCACAGTGATCAGCCAACTCATGACTTGGAAAGCCTGCTGCATTTTTGGATTCTTTTTGCAAAAGCTAATTTAACACACACTCCCCCCGCTTGTCTGTAATTTGGCATCAAATGAAATCTAGAAATGCACAGACACTGTAAACGACAGAAAGGCACTTTAGCCTCATTAAGTCTGTCTGCACATGGGAAATCTTAGTCCATTACATATTAATAATGAGACTAAACACACATTAGAATAAGCCTTTCAGCACAACTTGATTTCATGCATGTGCCTTTTATACTCACTGCTCAATTAGCTACACTCTGCAAACACACCCAGAGCAACTGTGCATTAATTCTACCCATAATCCTCCACATTATTGTTTCTCCGGTACCCCGGTTTCCTGGAGTGCCAGCGGAGGGGGGTTGGGAGTTGGGTTTAGACAGCTTCCCTGCTCTAACCTCTATTTGACCCCACATTTAACTCCCACCACTCCTTTTTGTACCGCAGCTCTGGGAAGTCTCCTGGAGCCGCAGTCCAATCCCCCCCATCACAACACATTAATATTAATGGAAATCTGAAGGGAACATTTCAGACACATTATCAGTGTACAGAGCTGCTCTGTATTCTTCATACATCAATCTATCGAACAGATCTGTTTTTAACATTTAGATGGCTGGTTAGAATTTCTTTGTGTGTCTTTTCTGCGCCAATCCATAATGAGAAAATAAACTCCATACACATCACCCAAGTAGGAACTGATTTATAATGACATGCATATGCTGACCATATCATTGCATTCTGGAAAACAGACCCAAACCAGACGACTGACAACACAAAGCACAGACATGTCATAACAGAGGCGCCTTTACAGTATCAAATAAAAGTCTAACAGAGTCCAACGGAGTCATGGGGCTCATGCTTTCAATAGAAGTACCAATTCAATAAAACAGCTTTGACAATAGTGTTAACTCTTCGTAATACTAAAAACACGCAAAAGTGGAGGAGAGGGTGAGAAAAATATCGGTGGATATTATATCGTGACACTGTGGTCCTGGGTTAGAATTTGAATGCAGTCAAAATACATTTCTGAAACTCAGAACCAGACAACAATGAAAGGGTCTCACAGTTCCATTCATAGCGTATCATCTTGATGGATAAGCACAGATTTCAACAAGTTCTTCTTCAGATTTTTAAGTTTTAGCACATTGCAAATCAGCTTTATCCCCTCTGACGGATTTAACTGTTGTCTTAAAACTGGCAAAATAAGTCAGCTCGGAACTAAAGCTATGTAAAGAACACTTCCAATAAAACTTCACACACACAATGAGTGGCTGTTGTTGAGGAACTATATAGTTGTAAGTGTACCATGTCATTTTGCTCCAGTTATACCCTCCACAGTCAGAGAGGTGTCTCATAAATCACAACGACACCCTGCGTCTGGTCTCCCTCATAAAACAACCCAGACCTCTGACAGAAGTAGCACCCTGAGGCCTCAACATGTGAATAAACACACCAACAAACACACACACACACACACACACACACACACACACACACAGACACACACACTATATATAGTACAGAGACTGAAAACTGTCATCAGGAGTTTAAGAATCAAACTACTTCAGATCTCACAAACCTTGCTTTTTCTAGTGTTCATGAAGTACCATAACAGGCTGTCACATCAACAATGGCTCTGTTTTCATGAGGTAAAGTATGATCCTACTTTCTCTGTCCTTCTTCTGGCTTCAAACGGCTCTGCAGTGACATTTAGTTGCACGGTGACACCTTATATCCGCACATTACCCTTTTTCCCTTCTTGTCTTACGCCCATTAAAAGTCACATCTGTTCGACTGCTGCAGACCGGCCCTGTGCATTTTATAGCAGAGCTGTACATCTGGACCCTTCTCGTATCTCTCACAACCCCCTCCACCCCCCTCTCTCCCCCTCGCCCATCCGCCATACTCCATACACGCCTCGGTTTCGGCTTATCCCACCCCCTCCGCCCTGATACTTTTCACAGCAGCAGCAGTGACACATTCAGACTCCCATAAGCTCCCTTTCTAACAAAATGAGCCCATATTGGGCTGCTGAAGAGACTCTTGGGTGCAGATTTCATTTCAAGCAGATTAAGTGATGCACACAGCATCAGATAAATCAAATATTCATCCAGTCTGGGCAATATGTAGAGAGAGGCACTGGGGACAAAAATGTGTACACAATCACAACGTTTCAGTTACCAGACTGTCTATTTATGTAATGTTATCATTTTAAAACCACTTATTATGGTTTATAATTAATGCAGGTGAACTTTAAAATGCTAAAAAGTCTGACAGTTTCAATGTCCTCTAATTTCATCCAGACTGCCAGAATTTAATTGGGCAATTGGGGATACTATTTCACTGCATTTACATCAACTACAGAGAGCATTACAAAACAGGATCTTTTAAAAAGTGAAAAAAAGAGAAGCTCAAAGGGAAACAAAGACAATTGAAATAAAAACTCCATTAAAAGGAGACAGTCAAGCTTGAAACAGCCATAAAAAAAACAGGACATAAAAGTGCATTGTAAAAATGTTTCCCTGTACAACTGTGCTTTGAGAAGTGCTTTTGAAAGATGCTACTGATCTGGCTAGCCTCCACTCTGGCAAAGAGTATCAGGCCTCGGGAGCCTCGACAGCAAAGACCAGGTCACCTTTTGTTATACGCAGAGTCCTTGGAACAACCTGTAGCGCGCTGCCAAAAGACCCGGGGCTACACTCCCCCTCACAAGCGGTTATAAAAAGGTCTGATGTGTAGCTCGGAGCCAAACCCCTGCTGAGCCTCAAAATAAACATCCATCAATTTTCTAGATACTTAAGGTCAGGACTGTGGTGGCAGCACAGCGAGCTAAGAGCCCTTATTTTTACTCTTACAACTTCCTCCAGCTTCTCTTGGGGGATCTCCGTGAGCTTCCAGTTCAGCAAAGAGACTGGGAGGATGGTGGGAATTTCTTTCAGGTGCCTGAAAGCCCCCTAAACTTGCTCCATCCAATCAAGTCAAACTACAGATAAATGAATTAAGACTGCATTTTGAGACTGTTAATTACAAATCATAGATCTGTCACACATGATTATGTCATCCTCAGGGTTAGCATTCGGGTTTTTATTTGAAGTTACTGTTTAGTGCAAGTAAGAACTTAAGTCACTAGAGTAACTACTTCACATAATTTCTCAGGAAGGTTTCATAGTTTCAGTTTTAAGACATTAATATCTTTTGTTGAACTATTTATGTAATTCCAAAATTATTCTGTCCTTCAAGGAGACAGGAAAACTGTCCAAATGTGTCGCCTAAATCTCCATAAAGTTGCTATTTTGGGATTTAATAACATAACATGATCTTCACCAGTGGATGGAGCTGACCAGGTGTGATGAAAGCATAGAGGTTTCATTTTTTCCCATTATTTTAAGTCCATATAAACTCCAGAGTTGAGGTTTATAGTTCCTTTTTGAGCTTGGAAACAGCATTTGACCTAAAAGAAAATTGGATTAATTTAGTAGCTGTTCTGTGGTTTTCCTATCATAATGCATGATCCACTCATCAGCTGCTTTTTCCAGGGTCGATCGACAGATTGGAGGACACTGGTTTAGCTAAGTGATTTAAATGTGCACCCCATGCACAGAGGCTTAAGTCCTCGTCCTAGGGGCCGTGAGATTGTATCCTAACCCTTCACTCACTGCTCCCAACATTTCCTGTGTCTCCTCAGCTGTCCAATCAAATAAAGGAAAAAACTTTGGACCTCAAAAAGTAATGTACCTTGAGAATCACATCCTGGAGACATGAGGGCCAAAATAAATATTAAGAGATGCAGTGCAGGAGTTTGGTTGTGCTCTGTTTAACTCAATTACGATTAACAATATGATGCAGGTCAGTAATTAGTCAACAATAGGGATCAATTACACTTCCCTGCTTTGAGTTCGTTCTAGGTATCAGAATTCAGCTTTATCAAATCTGACTGTGTGTTATGTTTACTATATGACTCACGCAGCTTTATTTCTAGAGCTCTATGATTTTTATGAGAGAAATCTGTGATCAGATATGGTGTAGTCTTCTTCTGTGGAAAACCAAGGAACAACAAAAACTTGCCTGTTCTGTGACTCAGTCATTACATCGTTTTTTGTCTTCTTCACAATAAGAATAATCAAAAGTAAACAGAGCTGATAAAACAAGAGCAGATGAGACAGACAGAAATAGGAGAACAGGAGACTCCAGTGTCAATTTTCAGGGTCATGTCACCCTGTTGGAGGCCTGACAGCCTGGGGAGAGCACGGGTTCAAAGTTCAAGCCTTTAATAACCCGGTTAAAGCAGCATGACCTGCCTTCATGTCATCCATTCACACCTAAAACCTACATGGAGCTCTTGATCCTCCCCGACACTTTTGAAGTTTTCCAGCTTTGAGATTGCACTCTTAAAAAAAAAGTTGTACATAAACGTTCGGTAACCTCCCCTCTCTCAGCACCTTCCTGTGTTGCAGACCTGAGGGCATCTTTTAGGAGAATATGTCGTATACACACTAGTCAAAGCTTTCAGAAAACACAGGCGAGATTAAAAAGGCACTGAAATCGTTTTTTCACCGTACATTGCAACAGGAGGCATCAGAGAGAAGTGTTCACTCTGCAATGTGTTTGTAATTCAGCTCCACGAGCCTGACAGACAGATCTGAGGCCTCCCACGGATGCAGGCAGAGGTCACCAGCCCCTCGCTAAGCCTTGGTTTCCTAGAGACTCTTCTGATATCTTATTTCAGGGCTTTTTTTAAGACAGTATGATGTAATCCTTGGGCACAAATCCTCCTCACTCCATCCAACACATCTCCTTTATTCATTTAGGGTTTTTTAAGAGTTTGTGGCTGGAAACATTTAAGCTACTGGCGATAAAATGCAGCGTCGGTGGCATAATGAAAGCGACAACCTTATACTGCAGGGACAGAAAATAAAGGACAATGTGGAGGAAATTATGAGCTTGGCAGGGATTTATTTCTGCAAATGGTTGGCAAGTATATAAGACTAATATGCCAACAGGATATATCAGATTTCTAGTTTCTGAAGTACCGCAGCATTTAGTTTCATGCTGACTATTGGACCTGCTTTTGTGTGTGTAAAATGAATCAAGGCTTACTTTGAAACAGTGTGGGAGTTAAGGCAATGATTCACTTAAATCAGCCAAGTTTTTTAGTATTAAAAATAAAGGTCAATCCTCTTTCAGTGCCCGAAAAAGACGTCAGAATAAAGAAATCAGAGTAATTCAGAACATATGAGGCACTCTCTGATTTTCACTGTATCCACTTGTTTTAGGAGCTGCTTTGTGCTGCAACACAAAAGCTTTAATTTGCTGAAATTATCATTAAACCCCCAACACCTTTCCACTTTCGGATTATGGTGGATTGTCACCCCCCCTAACTTTTAGCATTGAGGAAATGTTTTAAACTCTTCCCTCATTGTTGACTCAACTCTTGGCTAATGTTTCATAAGAACAGCAGAGTACAACACTCACCTCTTTTACCCATAAACTCCTGACATTTTCTATATAATTTCAGGACATTCAGGCCCTGGTGTTTTCAGTAATTACATTTAATGCACCTCACAGCCAGAGATTATCTGTGACGGCTGCACTTTCACAATTTGTTCCACGTTTGGGTTTTGGCGTGGCTTGGTAGAGCATGCAGGAGGAGGAGTCCTCTGTAATGGTGACTGTTTCTGGTTAATGTCACAACAGACACAACAGTAATGGGAAACTACAGTGAGCAGTGAAGAGTGCAAGGCAGCAGGACTGTGCTGGATGTGAGAGTGTCTTTGGAACAGCTCATCGAGACAACGTTGAGATATTTTTATGAGTCTAGTACATATGAAGAAGTGGCTACTATGAATATCTCCAAGAAGATACTGTCTATTTTCCCTATTTCTCATATTTATGAGAGTCAAACTTCACTTTAGCTCCAAGTTCAAAGGTTCAAAGGTGTTAAAAAAAACTACATCGTAAAAATGTTTGATTCCCAAAACAGTAGACAACACATCTTACCAGCACTTCATTTGTACTATTAGCTAAATTCTACTCTGCATCACATGACTTTTCTGCTTTGCTGCTCTGTCACTTTATTTATTGCAATTATTTAGCTATTCTATTTAAGGAGCTGTTTCCATGGCATTTAACTATGAATCACTTTACGTCTTCTTCTTCTTTTCTAAGTTTCATTAACAGTTTATCTTTCATTGTCTGTGCAACTTTGGAGCAATCTGGTAAGATTTTTTTCAAGTTTAATCAAGTGTTATCTTCCCTTGTGTAGTCTGTAGCTGATCCCTCTCCAATTGTACCTGAATGCTGCACTGGTTGAAACTAAAGTTGTATGTAGGCTGTGTACGATTAAACTAGCATGTAACCACTTAACTGCAGCAATAAGTAACCAGCACAGGCATGTGGATGTTAAACTACAAGGAGGACCAAAGGCTGGTGGTGCTAGTTCTAGTTAGCCGCACACACTCCAAAAAAAATTAAAGTTCTGTTGAAGCCCCCAGAAAGTGAGTCACTTAGGAACATCCCTACTTATTTCAACAACTATCTGATTGCTGTCAGCTTCGTTTATCTGGAGTGAAAGTAGTCAAGAATGGCATGTTGAGTGATGAGTTAACTTGTTATCTAAGCTGTACGTTCATTACATACATGTCACCTGATGGCAATGGTTTACAGTCTTTATTTCCCCTCAGATCAAGCTTGAATCTCAATCCTAAGACAAAGTGTTTGAGATGTACAGAAAGGTTCACTGAAACTGATTTTAGAGCAGCTTACAGGTCATTTATTTTAATGACTGCAGCATCCCAAAGACCTCAGCTGAGATGACAAGACTCTCCCCTTTGAAATCAGTCCATCGTCAGTGTTTTAAATATTTGCTCAGGCTGCAAGCCAAAGCAAAGCAGACCCTGATTTTATAATCAGGCTTTAAATTTAAAGGAAGGGAAAACGCTTTAAGAAGCCTGCTGAAAATCCAAAAGGTACAGAGAAGAAAACACAGAGTAGCTTTGTGTATTAGAGATTGTTCATTCCTTTTTCAGACAGAGGAAGAGAAACATGACTGCCAGGGAAATGGATCTCTATCTGTATGTTTGTAATCAAAACCCTTTGGAGAGCACAAGTCAGACAAATAAATCCTGGACTGAAATTACAGAGCGGTCCAAACTGCTTCCAAACTATACGTTTTTGGCCATCAGCTTGTGGGACCTTTGAAGCGAGACAGAAATTGAAGTCTGGTTCAAAGGGTGGGGAAGGGGTAGCTTTAATACTTGGACTTCCTCCAGCTGTTCTCTGGACTCAGCTACAGGAAACCTGCACATAACTGCAGCCAGAACAAAATGGAAGAAGAGGAAGAGGAGGATGACCCTGAAATGACTCTCCTGAGCTGTGAGTGGAATATATAAAACATACAGATTAAACTATTTAGTAAGTACCTTACATAAGGGAACAAGTGAAAGCCAAATTCTTTGTACACTTATTTCCCAGGAGCGATCCACCGTCGTAAGATAAAGAAAATATGGCGCCGTGCTAACAGGAAAAGCCTGAATGCATTATTGTCTAATGCTGGTTTTGAAAAGCTGTCCAGGGAAATGTGATTAATGTTTTCCACAAACTTAGAGGAGAGAGTCTCGGGGGGATTTGGACAGATGGAGGGAAAGAGAGTTGCACTTCTTTAAGTAGTCAAGTTCAGTAATAAGCTAACGTTAAACTGAGGAATCCACAGCCAAGGAAGAACGCCCTCCCATTAATGTGAGTCATGGAAGACCACAAGCAGAGGTCATAAAAATGCAACAGCGAAGAGTGAATAAAAATCAAGGAAAATAGATCGTACAATGATTTCCCATGCACCTCCAAATCAGGACAGAAGACAGCCACTGGCTTTTCTGTCTTCTTCATTAGACCACATGTGAATAAGGTTATCTCTGGTCCTGACAGCTCTGGACTGAGCTGCACGCAGAGACAAAGAGGACACACATGGGTGAGGTGCAGCTCTCTCCCTCTCTCTCTCTCTGCGTCTGTGGCAGCCTGGAATGTGCTGTGGGTTTACTGGGTTTATAAATAACCGTCAGAAACTTGCAGACACAAAAGGCGCTGCTGTTCTAAGCCGGACCACTTTTACAGGGCACCCTCTCTGCCCCTCCTGTTTACTACCAGCAGTTAGCACCAGTGCCTTAACCCACCCTGCCTGCCTGCCTGCCTGCCTGCCTGCCTGCCTGCCTGCCTGCATACGTTTCTCTACAGCTCCAGCATCAGCAGCTCTGCTGAACACAGACAAGAATAGTCAAAGCAACCTTTAGGAGTGCACAAGGTGGTAGTGTACAGGAATGTAGGTTACGCAAAGGAGGAGGGAGAAATAATGTCTTACCGTGGCCGTAACCTCAATTATTTTATGCAGGTTTCAGCATTAAGTATTTAGCCCATTTGGTTCCCACAGTTTATTTCCCAACTTATAGGTTGCTCTATAGCCAGCTGGTGAGGTCACCACACCACCACCACTTTGATTTAAGGGTATTTTTGTGACATCACTTTTTCTGCCTCTGTCATTCAGAGGGACAGAAGCTGTTTTCATTCATACTTTTAACTGTTAGCTAACTTTTGACAGTTTTTTTACTAGCTATCTTTCTTTTGTTTTTTTTAACAACTATCTAACTATCAGCTATTACATTTATGTGTCGCTTAGCTGTTTCAGAAAATGAAATTTTAAGGGAGCTCACTCAGAACACATTAAGTGACACAAGGTATTTTTCTAGCTTTTGGAAACATTGGAACAAATGCCTTTTTATGCTTTAATCAAAATGAATGTGTAAACTGTTGTCATATGATTTTTTTAATTTCTTGCTAGACATGTATTTTACTTATTTTTAGTCTTTCACATTACTCTTGTGCTGATATGGACCTATGGGTCTGAAATATAGTATATCTATCTATCTATCTATCTATTAGCTGTTTATATATGTATCCATTTACCATTATATATAATTTTCAGCTATGAAACTGTTTTAACTCTTAGCTAATTCAACCTACCTATTACATTTTCCAATCTATTTTAATCATTTATCTGTTAGCTCAATTTAGCTAACACCAAACATATATCCCTTTCCTTTAGCCAACTAACTGAATCTAACTAACAACACATTTCTTTAACTTTCATTAGCTTATTTTGGCCTAGTTCAACCATCAATCACTTTCCCTATAGCTAACCATCAATATTACTGTCATTGATAAATATCTTTAGTTAGCTTACTGATAGCCACTCTTTAAAGTTATTAGAAAGTAGCTGTTTAGCCTTTTCATATTAAAAATTGACTGTCACTACTTTTAGCAAACTATGAGAACGTTACCTCTTAGTATACAGTGTTTAGTGGCTTTTTAAAAAATAAATATATTGACCATTCAGGCTGACCATTCACTTCAGCCATCTTTTTAACCATCTTTTTGAGCAAGGAAATGTTTCAATCTAGACACTGACTGCTAGACATCACTAAATATTCCAGTTGCTGCAAACCTTAAACCTTTATACCTTTAAACCTTTAATCTTCAGCTTATTTTGGCTAACTGTAACCAGCCATCCATTACTTTTAGCTAGCTGAAAGTGAATGAGAGAAGGAACATTCAGGTGTTTTTGAACTGATTAATATTGAATGAAAAGAGAAAAGTGAATAACTCAGCCAAGAGATTAAGCAGGTTAACTTCTGTATTTTGTTCCTGGGCAGCCAAAATCTTTCATCACTAACATTTTTAAGAACTCTCAGTGGGATCTGGCACCATACATGTTTAGGTCCAGGCAAATCATTTCAAGGTGATTCTTCTTTTTTTAATTAGTTGAGCTCCACAATCATTCAACATAGCCTCTCCGAAGGTAACTGCAAACTCACCCCCTGGGGAACAGAGATAAAAACTGGGATAAAAACAGCAGGACAGCATACCAGCTCAATTGTGATAAGGTAGTGTCAGAAATAATGAGACAATAAGGCTGTAAGGATGAGGTTACATAGCATAATGGTATGAAAAGTGTGCAGACAGCCTTTTTGAAAATAGCGAGTGGCTCCTGTGACAAAAGTAGGCGCTGCGCCAGAGCTGATAGGAACAGATTATGACGAGAATCAATCCGTGCTGCCACATTACAATCCTTTATCCCTCTTTTTTCCTGGTTGCTGGGGAGCAGGAGCCTGCTGCTGCCTGCGCCTGGAGCTCGACCAAGATAGAAATCAGCCTGGTTTTTATCTCTCAGTCCTCCCATCACCTTCTCAGTCCTCCATTACTTTCACTCCTTCGCCCTTTTTTTTTTCTTACTGTACTGGCATGTATGAGCACACTGGAGAGGCAGAGAATGAGGGAGGAAGGGGTGAAAAGGTGATGGGCTACACAATACTATATTTAAATGCATTTTCTCTAACACACAGAAAAGATGGAAAGTAAGGAAGGGTGGACAATACGCACGTCCTGTTCCTCTCGCTGTGGAAAATTGGAAAGTGATGCTGAATATGCTCTCTTGTGATATTTGTCATTGACAGATTGTTTTCCTCCAAAAAATACCACAAAGAAAATACATCATTTAAATGAGCTCTGTTTTCCCTGGCTACGAAACAAGGTTCCTTTCCTTTTAGGGCGCTGACAAAAAAGACTCCACAGTGACATTGAGGAAAAGCAACGGACACTGAAAATAGATGTGTCAGCCGCAAAATTTATCAAGTCTGTTAACACCTCAATCCAACTTTTCCCTCTTTAAGTCAAAGACAGAAATATATTCCACAGCGAGGAGCCATATGTTGATATTTACAGTCTGGCAGATGTAGAAACATCTATCCTGGAGGGATTTTTGTTGCGAAAAACTTGACTTCAAGTATCCATTTCAGTCACCCGCCTTATGAGGAGAAAAAGAGAAATCATTTAGACACTGTTCATGTTTGTAAATGTTTACTTCCTGACATTTCGCCACTTTGAAAGAACGTCTTTATGTTTTCTACACTAGTTGGATGTTTGTTAGGCAATATTGTGTTGACAGGGAACATTTGCTGGCTGAGATTCACAGTTTTATCTGTGGGTGTGATGTGACAGACAGTGAGACGAGAACAGTTGTGTTGCACGCACTGATGTGTAAACACTTAACTTAGACAGAGTGATAAAAAAAATACAGCAGGATAACTTTCTGCCAAACACAGCCACACCTCAATGTTTGATGTGTTTTACCTCAGACATTTTTCACCTTTAAGTGGCTCTCACTCAAATGACACATAACATGAAAAGAAGATAGTGTCACCCGATGAAGAAGACAACTGGTCTCACCTAAACTGTTTAAATGATCTATTTAATGATAAAGGAGAGTAAAATGCTGATGATTCAATTGATTGGTTGTCAGGCTATTTAAATATTTAAACATCATAAAAGTATGAAAGCTATCTGAAGGAGATGAATATGGTAATACCTTTTGCAGCCTCAATATGTCAATCCTAAATCACTTTTGAAGCAAAGTGAAGAAGACATCATGTTATTCCACTGCAAATAGAGTTCTCCTTAAATGTTCTTCTTCACACTCATCTCCATGGAGTGATTGCACTTTTACAGGTCTATTCAAAGTGATTTGCACCCTAACACCAGTGTTTAGCCACATGCAGAGTGTCGTTTCTCTGCAGACGCAGATGCAGCTGCTGGATGTAGAGCGGATCTAATTAAATGCTGTTCCACATTAACAGGATTGAGCAAACCTACAGATTTCTTTCTGCTCCCTGCTGCCTGTGAGTGGCACGCGGTGTAATGGATACTAGCAGGAACCGGACGAAGACCTTCCTAGAATACACACACACATCCTGCCAGACACAAGCGAAACCGACATCCATACACACAGATGACCAGTACGCTTTGTGCCTTTTGGTGGTTAAACATGGCGGTGTGGCGGCGGCGTTAACAGCCGCACAATGGGTAAGTGTAGAGAACAATACAGTGAAGCTGCTTTTCAGGGCTTAAGGTCTTAATGGAGCTCTGGGCGATTTGTCTAGAGGTGTAACCTGTAATGTCAATCGCAGTCTCAGTTTAATTACAGCTCCAGCTTTATCTCACTTATCTAGATTGAACTTAATGCATTCCATCTTTGCCTGCAGTCATTTTGTTGTCACTGGGCTTGAGGGCTTTGGTTCAAACTCTGTGTAGCTCATGTTTTTTCTCTGCTTGCTGCCAAATACCAACCAGGAAGCTGTGGTCTGTCAAACACACAGTGTATGTGGTGGCCTACAGAGTGCACACTTTGTATGTGGTTGCATTTCCCAATGTAAACCACCGGGTAAATCTGGGTGCTGATGTGGGTTCGCTCATAATCGGATAAAGCATGTTTGGATGTTAGCACAGTTTTCTACATGCTAGTTAAGAGGCATCATGCATGAAATCTGCACTGTTTTAATCAAAAACAAACTCTGCAGCATAGTCCTAAATTATGACTCAGCCTCCACATGTCCTACTTAATTCCAGCTGCAGACCCAAACAGTCAAAAAAAAGGACAAACTAAAATGTAATTTGATATCTGAGCTGAGCAATTTCATATGTAAACAGCATTTCTTAAAAAATAGGGAGTCTGCAGCACTACCATCTCTCTTTGCTCTCTGTTTATTCTCTCTCTCACGTTTGTTAAAACAACAGAACAACTGGTCATGATCTCGGCGGTTGCTCCCTCACATGATGGACTGCAAAGACCAAGCTAGAAACCAGTTTGCTCTAATAATGTTTAGAAATTCTGGCAGATGACCTACCACGAGCAGACCGCACAGCTGGAGCTCTGCTGCTGCTGCACGTCAGTCCTGCTCACTCAGAGATTTATGGACCTGAAATATGTCCTGCTATTTCATTTACCCCCATACCATAACAGGCTCCTTTAAAACAGCTTGAATTCACTCTGACTTTCCTGGAGAGACCAGGAGATATGCGAGGGGGAAATGGCCCCAAGGTCCTGCCATAAATGATCCTCACATTATACTGTAATGTGCAGCCTGTGGCATGCCGCAAGCACACCATGTAAAATACAATAAGTTACACTGTATTTACCAAGTTACCATTAAAACAATGAAATCATGGTTCAGCAGAGTTCATGTTAAGACAAATCTGAAATAGGCTCAAAAGAAGCCAATTAAATATAATTTAGACTTTGCTGTTCACAGTTTGGTATCACAAGGAATTCTCATGATTTGCTTTGTTTACTGTCTTGTAGGTTCATGGGCCAACACACAGAGCTAAGTCAAGAAGACAGACCGGAGCTTTAAAGAAAATAAGGCAACTAATCCACTTCTTCTGTTGCCGTTTCCGTTTTGCAAAGTTGCAAGTTGCATACATATTGTAAATATTTACCAGGCTGTGTAAAATACTTGATTCTGATTGGTCCAAACCTCATAACAATGGTAATTAATTCTCAACAGCAAAAGCAACCACCTGATCACACAAAGTATTTCAACCTTCCTCTATAATCCCATTTGAATTGAATTCCTTATTATTAGTAATTTTTGAGTATATAAAAATTGTATTCCCAAATTTTATAACTAATATTTAATATGTACATACAATGTGGTCTCTGTGGCTGCACTTGTCCCGCCCCCCGTCATCATTGTAATTCTATGTTTTGGCGTCTGAATACTTTACCATTCATCAAGTTGCGTGCCACGTGACAGTCAAATTTTGTTTCTACCAGCATTTACATTAGAGTCCAAAGGGAAAGGGGTTAGATTAAAAGAAAGGTTAGCAGGAAGTCAAATGATGAGTTTTACGTGTGACTTCATTCTCTCTCAAAATAACTGTCCAGGATACATGTTCAGAATGAAAGCATTGTCTGAAAACGAGGGCAGAAAAACAACAGATCAGGTTTTTACTTTGAAAGCATACAGGAAGTCTTATTTTGTGCCTTCAAAGTTTTCTACAGTAGTAGATGCAAATATTGTTCATACAAGGTCAACTTACTGTCTAGTTTGTGCAACAACCTTTCAAGATTCTAATTTTGCATAACCACCTGTTCAATATACATTATCCCTTTTATATAGTATTCATTGTTCTTGCCAACCAAGAACATACAGAAGAGTCCCTCTGAAAGTGAGAGTGATTAAAGGGGAATTTAAGAAGAAGGACATTTGAAATTTCCTTCAAAAAATAAAACTTTGGGGCGCTGGTGGCCTCGCGGTCTAAGTGCCCCACGTACAGAGGCCACAGTCCTCGTCGCAGGGGTCGCTGACTCGATTCCCAGTCAGTCGACCATTTCCTGCATATCTTCCCCCTCTCTCTATTCCCCACTCTTCCTGTCTCTCTTCAGCCGTCCTATAAAATAAAGGCAAAAAGGCCAAAAAATATAACTTAAAAAAAATAAAACTTTGATTAGTCTGAGGTTTGCCAAAGACAAGTCTCTGAAAACTGAAGGGGTGCCTTTTAGAGAGCAAGAAAATGTTCATCTGTTTGTTGTGCCTTCTATAAATCAGATGAATACTTGATTTGATTTGGGATGTGAGGCCAAGATGGTTACACTGTATAGAAGGACAATGGGTCAACAGAAGTACTTGATTTCTGTTTCTTGGGGCCATGAATAGAAAGTCAAACAACATTAAGTTTATGGTGTGTTTGGACACATTTTTTGAGGGGAGGGTACTCTTTCATTTTAGTACTGGACAATGGGAAATATTGACCTGAGAGCACTGTCAGACAAGAAAGTATCTGATCAGCAAACCCACTGGGAGTCATCTCCTGGAGACCAAGAATATTATCCACACCAAGATGTTAAGACGTAAAGCTTCAGATCAATGTTTCACTCTGTAATTACCGGTCACGATCTCTTGACATGAGAGGCAATTAGGTATCTTTCCTCCGGTTCAGCTTCCCGTTGATTAATCCTTTTATCTCAGACAAGAAATAAATCTGAAAGCAGTTCTGCTACATGATCTTTTTTCCCAGAGGAACACAGTGTTCACTTGTGTCACCCACCCAGATCAGTCTGGGTGGTCCGGCTAAACGTACCAGCCTGGACTGGTTCAGCCTAGAGTGGACTGTTGTAGGGGACACTTTCTTCTCCCCTCCAACGCATTTCTCTCTCGTGAAACGACAGACCTGACAATGGTGCTGCTTTTTGTCCCACTTTTAATGAGCTCACAAACATCCTGAATTGCCTTACTGTTTCCAACCAGGGGATTCAGTCAGCAGTTTTCATACTTCATACAACAGAAACAAACACAAAAAGCACTCCCATGCTACATGGAATTACCGTGGAATAAGAAGACAAAAGGGACATGATGCAATGTTGCTTTTATAATTGATTTTGTTCCACAGTCCATTCGATAATGGTCTAGAGAAATCCAATAACCGCTAATTGCTGCTCCAAACATGAGCACTCGGCTGGTAATGACTCGGTGTGTCTTACACTCTGTCAGGATTTTTTCTCATGTCTCTATAACTACAGCTCATCTAGTGCTTCAGTCCTTTAATGAATTCACAGAGCACCACCCCTTCCCTTTTTTTAAGATCTGACTGATTATGTGATGTAACTACCCAAGATTGCTCAGGGTCCACTCAGCTTTTAGAAGCCCGCCAGTCTGGTCCCTTAGCAACAGAGATCTTAAGCCTGGAGACGCTTCCTGTGTCAGTCAAACTGCAATCACAGAGTCGATTATGAGAGTATTTAGATTCTAAAGCTGTGTCCAACAAAAGTAACATATTGGGTCGTATGTGACTGAGGACTGTGTTCTTAATATCCGTTTTAGCAGCATAGATAAAAACAGTAATTCTGATCTTTTCAATTCAGGTTCCGGCCACTTTCACACATCATACTAAATTAAAAACATGTTTGATTTCTAGTTATTTTGACCAGTTACATCAGGATTCATTACTTTTTTACTGACGCTCCAGAGCAGCTTTAATCATGATTCTGCAAATATGAAAAAGAGCTGATAAATAAGCCCTTAGCACCCTTAAGTTTCAGGATGACATGTCTTTTTGTAGAGCCATTCACCTCATGCAAATCTTGAGGCTGACTGGCAGGTCTGGAGCATTAACAGTAATGCGGGCGATGTTGTGCCAGACCATCGTGGTGAGGATGGAGGAGGGCCTGAAGACAAAGCTTTCAATTGACCAGCCGATCTACGTTCCAGCCCTTTCCCATGGTCATGAGTTTTGGGTAGTGACCGAAAGAATGAGATCACTGATACAGGCAGCTGAAATGAGATTCCTCCCAAAGGTGGCTGAGCTTAGACTTAGACATGGGCATCCAGAGGGAGCTCAGAGTAGAGCCTCACCGAAAGGAGACAGTTAAGGTGGTTTGGGCACCTGATCTGGATGCCTCTTGGACGCCTCCATTTGGAGGTTTTCAGGCAAGTCCAAGTAGGACGAGACCGCAGGGTAGACCCAAAGCTCTCTAGAGGGATTATATATCCCATCTGGCCTGGGAATGCCTCAGAGTCCCACAGGAGGAGCTAGAAAACGTGACCTGAACCTGTATGAGGGGGGAAAAATGGATGGAAGGATGGATGGATGGATGGTGGGCAATTACTTCCTGATTTTGTCACTCTTGGCTCCATCTTTGCACTGACACACACTTCAGTATAAGAGCAGCAACAGTTGCTCCACATTAAATAGTGATTCAAACCGTGGCTGTGGTTCTCCACATCCCTATCCTTACTCCATCTGCTCTTGTCCTGCTTTTGATCTTCAGTCTTCTACTGCACATCAACTTGCAAATGTAACCATAAATGCTGACTTCACTGGCCTCCATGTTAACTTCCCCACAATAGCATGCTGTGTGTAACGTCATTGCTTTTGTTCTTCCCATAAGTGGGTCAGTTAAAGAGCATGACCAGCTCACACTGGAATGTAACAGTTGACACGTTTCAAAAGTAAAGTCAGCAGTCAAACAAAGAAAAAATGGGAGCTCTGAATCTGATGTGAAGGTTTTCAAAACTTGAAGCTTACTTTAACGCTTACTGTTCGTTAGCCATTAGATCTGTCCCTCTCTTTTTGCTCAGACACTGGACGACAGAAAGGAAAGAAATTGTCGCAGGCATAGATCACCAAAGAATCACAGCCAATTTTCCTAATTGGTTGAGAACCTAAAAGCACTTAGAGCAGAAAACGTCTTCGTCTTCTTCTTCTCTCTGGGAAAACCTCAGAAAAGGCATTGGGAGGTTTATTTGATTCACTCCAAACAGCTGCTTAATTGCTGCAGCGTTGTGAGCCATTACGACCGGGATGAGCAGCACAGAGCCGGCTTTAGAGGAGTAAAAAATAAAGCCCATCTCCTTGTTAAAGATCCCTTTCATTGTGCTAATGATACCTCAGGCTGAAGGCCTGTGCAGGATGGAACAAAAAAAAGACACTTTGGAGACATCTCTGGACAAACAGGTTCTGTTTCCTGCACATTTATATATGCTGCTATGACTAAATATGAAATACAGCATGTGTCTATGAATGAAAAAAAGAGTATTGCATGGTGATGGTACAAAAAGCAAAAGGGTTTCATGGGTTATTTCAGGTATAATGCTGCTTCTGGACGGCTACACAAACCCTGCATCCAAGTTTGGATATCATGAAGCTGCAGATACATTGGAAAGATGATCATCTTGGAGTTCAGATTTCTCTTGTCACTGCCATACATTCAAAAACAAAAGCAGATAATGAAGATAAATACAGCCGTCTTAATATTGTTTGTTCTCCTTGACAAATACAGTCCAGTGTCTCCTTCTGCTGAGAGATGAAATGAGACATTCCAGCCTTGCTTCGTTTAACTTTGCGGTTTAATGTTTAACATTATGTCATCTTCACAGTCCCACAGCAGTTTATGAACTGATCGTAATCGTGACAATGCTGGATTCTGTCATTGTACAAAGAAATGGGAGAGATTTTCAACTCTGCAGCTGGAAAGCATAGCTCCTTTAAGGACACCACGGTCACAAAGGGAGCGCACAGTTGGCTGAGCAGCAACTTTATCACCAGTAATGGCCCATATTGAAATAAATCTCTAGAGCAGGAGTGGAGCATTGATGCCTAACAAGGCCTGTCGAGAGACGGCTTTGCATATATTGAGCTGCATTGTGGGAGCTGATGAGGGATCGCTCCAGTACTCGGAAAGAACAGGGTTCACAGTGCTCCAGTATATCAAACATACACATAATCACAGACACAAACTACTTTCTATGCATAACTTCAAGAGCAAAAAAAAATGCCCCAAACTCAGCTCATAATTAATTCCATCTCAACAGTAAAGCTGCCACTGAGCATACTCATAAAAGCCTATTAGCCCCACATATCAGCATGCTCTAATTGTTTGTTTGAAGTGGATCTCTGGAGTGTCACGGCCCTCCTCCAGCGCTCGCTCTCACTCAACTTGAGTGACAACGACTCTTGCAGCAGCCCAGGGCAGAGGGCAGGAATCACTCAGCGAGGGCTCACATGAAAAGAGCAGCCGCTGTAGGGTTGGCACGAGGCGATCCGCCAGAGCCGCTGCAACGACCGTTTTTCAGATTCCACAACGAGCAGCACGAGCAGCACGTCAGCGGTCCAGGAGCAGCCGGCCGCCAAAAACCTGAGCCTGAGAGCCAGAGCCAGATCTCTCCCCTCCGACGTCCGGCTCTGCTGGGCCTTGATCTACAATTACCACCCGTCACTTGCCATTCCACTGAAGAAAAAAGGCTGTTTGATGCATAAAGAGATAAATGGATGAATAATTAGATTTTTAATCAAGCTGAAAAAATCTCTCCAAAGATGAAAACAGGGGAGAGTTAGAACTAAAGAAGAGATCTGCTCATTTGGAAGGAGAAAGAAAGGATCCACAGACCCCCCTCTGTGCTAACAAGCTTCATCTACGTTGAGACGTTTAACCCCTTAAATCCTCAGACAACACAACAATTCTGTTGAGTCATGAACATACAGAAGGGAAACATGCTGTAACCAAACCATGCAGTCATTTCAGGGATAAAAAATGACTTCAAACAAACAAAAGCACCAAAGAGGGGATGTGACAAAACAACAAAGCCTTTCTGCTGATAGTTTTTCTCCCTCTTAGCATGATTTGAGTCTCAATGGTCATGATGTTCAGATACAAAGTTGAACAGAGGGGGATACTATCCAAAAGCATTCATCATTTTGGAGTATTTAACTCCCACGTAAGCAGCTTTGCATTATTTCCAAACATTTAATTTTGCAGCAGCTCTTAGCCTGATTGGTTGATGTTGTCAACCCAGCGGGGTGCCCGGGCCTTTTGAAAGAGCTCGCTGTCCAAAGTTAGAGAGAGGAAAAGGTTGGAGGAGGAAAAAGAGGGGGCGGGAAAGAGGATTACGAGGGGCCAGCAACGAAGGGGCCATTGTTAGAGCCTGAGAAAGTGTGCAGGAAGAGAAGCACACATTCTGGACACAGACGCTGAGTTCTGGCCTTCCTGGTAAATAACAGGAAACTGTGTGATACAGGTCTGCACACTCCTCACCCATAATCACTAAAACTACATCAATCTGTGCATTTATGATGATGTGCCATCCACAAAGAAAGTGTTAAGTATTAAAGAAACATTGACATGCAGGTTGTGAAGGAACAGCCTGCTCAGCAGAATTTGACCGAAGTGATGCCTGTTGGAGCGTTTCCAGTTTTTAGTGGCTGCATGTTTTCAGCAGACTGAGATGACAGAGAGACAAAGTGCTGCTCTTCTGGGAGAAAGCTGAACTGAAGGATGTTTCTGTACAGCAAAACCATCAATGTCTGTAAATGCAATTATCAAAAAGAGCCTGAGCTTGGGCGATAAATACTGAATATGTGCAGGTTTGAGACGTTACAAATCTGTGACTAGAGGAAACCCAGCTTTGCTGCTATTGCAATTTGAAACAGTGTTTTTTTCCCTCTCTTAGCAACAGGGTATGTTTGTGATACTTAGTTCTCTTATTGGTTTGAAGGACATCACCTCATTCCAGGCACTGATCTGATGACAGATATTGTCTGAGAATGCTGCAAAGTTGAGCAACACATTTCAATTGATTTATCATTCAAAATGATTTGATTGCCAAAAAAATGTAACAGCTTTCATTTGATGATTTTCAAGCACAGCTGTCGGCTCTGGCATCTGAAATGTGAGAATTTCATGCTTTTGGGGGATTTCTAATGAAAAATTTTTGAGTTTTTAACTCTTGGTTTGATAATGAAACAATCTGAAGACCCCAATTTGGGATCAAGGATATTATGATGAGAATTTTACCACCACCTTCAGAAATTGGTTAAAAAAAGCAACAATAACCTAGCAACAGTAAACACTTGTGAGAAGTACGCTGAAATTGTGGTGGTGGATGCTGCCAGTGCAAAAGACACTTCTAGTGGACACAGGCCCTAACTGTTGATTCCAGTTGTATGTGCAAGCTTTCTCTTGATGCATGATTATCTTTTTCTACAAAACATCATCTGCATTTTAGAGTGGCAGGTCTTGATTAATACAAACAGATGTTTCCCCACTCTAGTGGAGAAATACTCTAAATAGAAGCCACATTTTCAGGGAATTGAGAGATTGTAAATACCTCAAGCAGCTTTGGGAGCTGATTTCCACTCATTAAAAAAAAAAGAAACAAAACATCCAAATGTTTAGAGACCACTGAAGAGAGTCTCACCAAGAGGTAATAAACACGTAAATCTCATAAATAGACAGAAACCTGACCTGGTTTCCTCGTCCAGGTCTTTTGTGCAGGAGGGAAGAGGACCCTGCTGCAGGGGCGGAGCCTATAAAAAGCTACATAGCAAAATGGTGTGAGCGCACAAGTGTGTGTCCAAGCCCAGCAGGTTAGTGATAAATCTTTGGAGCGGTCCTGTCCACACATAAGTGTCAGTTCCCACTCTGTGTCACAGCCTCTGACCGTTAAACTTTCAGCTTTATTTACCTTTCAAAAGGCTCCACAGCCCTGCAAATCCCTGTGAGGCAGTTACAGCTCCACTTGCTTAAAAAAGCTACATTTCCTCCTTTGAAATTCTTTCACCAGCTAAAGGAAACAGCTGCACTTGTATGGTGTTGACTAAGCTAGCATACTGCAGTAATTATTTCAGTGCTCATGCTGGCATCCTCCAACAGCTGCTCACACTTCACCACTGGCAAACACAAAACCCGGCGCTGGATCCTGAATGAAGCCTTGCTCTTGTCTCTCAGTCTGTTCACTTTGTGCCAAGTACACAAACTGTATTAAACCCCAGAAACCACCAGCATATTTCCCTCTGGCATCTGTACAAACACGCTGTGACTGGAACAGATTCCCATCACTCATATAAAGTGGAGTGTTATCTGCGTATCACCATAATAAGCAGCAGTAGTGTTATTGTCCAGCTCAAATGCTGCACAAAATCAGGAGTTATATTCATAAGCAAAGAGTATGAATTAACATCAAACGCATGGTAATCTGGAGGATTTGACATGGAATATTATGGAAAGTAATGGCTGCAATTTGAAGATCAAAGATGGTGTGGATCATTGAAAATGCACCATTTCCTTCCTTCTTTTCATCGCTGTGGAAAAAAAAAAATTAGAAAAAGGTTGCAGGGTTTTCTCTGACTGTTCTGGCTCATTCTGACATCCCATGGGTGATACTCTAAGAAGGGAATCATGGAGGAAAAGGAAGCAGTGTGATTAATAGACGATTCTGTGACTAGCTTTTTTGGCTTTGCGGGGCTAAATAACTCAAGGGCCTCACAGAGGGAGGGAAGCCGAGCGGATAAAGGAAGAGCAGAAAAAGACCGCCCTCAACAGGAGGCTGTAATGCAAGAAATAATAGAGTTGGAAGCTATTCAACTCAGGAGAATCAGACCAGATAGAAGGACACACCTGCAAGAACTCGAGAGGAAGAACTTTTAGCAGCTCAGCTGAAATTAAAAAAAGACTCAAGGCACTGATCTAGAGCCCGGGGACTACATCTCAAATTGTCTCATTGAAAAACCATTAAGTTTTATTTCCCTGTATTTAGGGTCAACCTGTGGTACCAATTCCTCAAAAAAACTGGCAACCAACAGGCCACAGAAGACTTCCAATGATCTGTTATCTCTATCCGTGAACTTACATAAACCGCTCTTCTCTCCGCGGAAACATTCAGAGCTTTGAGGCCACGCCAGATATTTAACTTGGCTCTGCTTTCACTTTCTGAGATCGGGGAAAAGAGGAGGAACGCATAAAAAAGGGAGGCCGAGAATGTACAGCTAGCTTCACTTCCTTTTTATTCCCAAAGCGTTGTGCATTGTTTTGGACTCCACACCGTCAGCCGTCAGTTCTTCGTCGTGGGAATGGTTGTAACGTAAAGACCACAAATAAAAGCCTGTTAGCACAAGTGATGTTAAATAGTGCCTTGGTATTTTGCGATTGCGCTCTGATGCCAGTGATTAGAGGGAGTAATTACAGTATACATGATGAACATACCTCCACCCCGCTGGCAGAGCCCTACCCACATTTTTTCCCTCACCACAGAAGAGTTAAAATGATTCCTTGCTCTCTACCAAGAAGTCCAACTGAGGAAAAGCAGAGTTTCTTAAAGCACCTGCAAGAGCTCTGAAAAAACTTCTCCTTCATACTTTTCCATGGATTTCTTTTTTGAACTTCTCTATCTGTTCTTCATCTCCACGGCTCAGACAGCGAACACCTGGAGCAACAAAGAGTGGAGGGGGGGAAAAGCGATGAAGTGATGAAGATGCCTTTGTTTCTCGAGGGGGTTTCGGCCACACAGTGAACTCAAACGTCAAACAGAGAGAAATGATTCCACATGTCGGGCTTTCAGCTACAATGAGCTCCTTTCTGCACTCTGAGATCAGAACTGTAACTCAGCTGCAGAAAAAACCCACAGTTATACTTTCATTTGCAGATATAATTCCTTAGTTTTATTTCCTCGTCTTTCAGCCCTTTAAAACCAGAGGACATACCTGTGGCTCTCGCTGCACACCATAATTATATGATAGATGAAAAGAGAGAATAGAAGTAGGTGCATTACTTGGCTGAAACTCACATTCCTGACATGAAACCTTCATCTTTTTTTGCCTCACCTCATCAGCTTTGTAAGCTCCTGTGGGGGATTGTGTGCACACAAACAGTTGGCAGCTGATTCAGCTAGCCTAAAAGGACATTGAATGATCTCAGTATAGTCTGTACTTCACCTTTACTGACTGACTGACCGCAACACACAGACCAGGAGTAGCTAACATGCGACTTAAAGAGCACACCTGCTGCCACCGAAAGCAGCAGTGCTGTCAAATGAGCAGGTGGCGAGTGACATGCTGGAGAGCTGCGGAGCTGAGCGAGGGGTTAAGTATTTTCTCTGTGTTTATTCACTCCCTTCACTCGCACGGTCTCCTGACTCGATTTAACACTTCACAGGGTACAAGTCACGTCAGTGGGGAGGCTTCTACAAGTTTATTCCCTGCAGAGAGATTAAACACAAAATACATGAGCAAGTCCTTCACCAGCAAAATCTATTTGACCCCTAAAAAACAAAAGTAGCATGTACGTTTTATCTGCTACTGAGTATAATAGCCACTATGCCACTTTAAAGCAGAAGGATGAAGTTAAACTTAGCTATCTCCTGCCTTCAGATCAATTGGTGCCAATCCAATGGGGAACAATTGCACAGGCGTTGTTCACAGGCTTTAAACTTTCAGTGAACAATGCAGGACTTGTGTGTTAATGTCTAATCTCCTCCGTCTCCTCATGGTCTTTTTTTTTTTAAATGATAGCCACAGGAGCTAAAGTAATGAAACTGTGAGTCACAATCCCTTCTGACGCCAGACCAAAGTAATCAGAATGGCATTTGATTTCAAGCTCAGTATTCAGTCATCAGAGGTCGTTGATGTGGGTGTAAATAGATATTTTTATTCATCTTCAGTACTTTTTGGAGAAGACTTTAAACGCTGAATCAAAACTGATTTCAATATTGCAAGGGTTTGCAGCATCTGTGTGGCATCATCAGCCTTACACAACATTATATGATATTAATTTCCCTTTTTTTTTATTAAAGCTGCTGTAAGGAGTTTTTATCGAGTTGTGAAACAGACTGAAATAAACAGTGATGCCTTTTATGACCTACAAAAGCAAACTAGACCATTTGTAGCAAGACTGATGATTTCTATGTAGTGATTTGTAATGACTGAAATTGCTGCAAGGAGGTAGATGTCAGAGCAGGCGATTGACGGCACCCTCCAGAGTCTTTTTTTTCACAACAAATATCTGCATTGAGTAAACAGTTTGACTTTTAAAGACAGCAGGATGAGGGTTTTAAGATCAGCATGAGAGGTACTGCTTTGTCCACAGGGGGCGCCAAAGTCAACACAAACAGAAAGTAGCTTTAAAGATACAGAGACCTAGAAATGTAAGAAGTGTGGAACCTTGGACTACTGAAGTAATCATGCAACTATGATCAACTTAAAACAGTTTAAAAACTAAAATAAGTGCTGTTGATTAGGCAAATGCACCCAAACAATTATCTCATAAAGTTCCAGTTTAGTAGAGATCCAAACCCATGAGCGACTTCAGATTTAAGGTCCAGTGACAAGGCCAATGTATTCATTTTTGTGTGTCACATCATTAAACCAAGCTGTTTCGAATAAATCTTTTGGGATTATCCCTTTAAGCAAAGTAGAGCACAATAAACAGCATCACGCATAGATTCTAATCTTTATTTTTCAAACTTGCTACTCTTACAGCAAAATCATCACCAGATGTTATCATGGATGTCAGTCACTTCAGGTCACAGTCAATGGGCAGTGACCTACTCGGCCTGTTTAACATTCACACTAAACAAATAATACAAACCTCAGAGTCAAACATCAGGTACAAAGATCACGAGTGATATTAACAGCCTAAATCAAATAAGATGCATGACAGTGAGGTGTAGATTACTTTCATGTAGGTGTGCACAGTACTGAGTTTGCAAGGACCTGGTATTTTAACTGGGATTTGTCACACATCCCAAAGGCTAACTAGCAAACTGCTGTTCAGTGGTAGCTTACTGTTGTCAGCATAGTTTAATTAGTCAAAAAATATTCACATTATAGGAGCAAACATGTAAATGATGAAGTCCTAACCCAAAAAAGTATGACAACAAGTCTACATTGAGGATGTAAAACAGACCAAAACAAAATACTCCATAAGCAATATGTGTAACATCCACAGCTTCATGTTGCAACCATTGAGTCTGTGTTTCATCGCCTCCTCCTCTACTGCCTTCTGAGAAACAACATTAGTGATCATCATGTGTCTGAACACCGCGTGAATAATGTGCAGGACAAGAAAAGAAGCCGACCGCGACACTGTGTGCCAGTAATCTCTCTCTTTGAGGCCCTGGCGTCTCTAATTGCCTGGACACTTGTGTCCGAGGGGTTTCTCTCATACCACACTGAAAAGATGAGACCTCTCGTGCTCCTTACAACAGGCTTAAGCTGATAAACCCATTCATTCAACATGGCCGTGGGATCGCTGCTCCATGCAAACAGATTGGGCAAAAAAAGACTAATCAAAACAGCGATTAGCCTCCAACGCTGAGACGGGGCTAAGCCACAGAGCGGTCTCGGCAGGGGGTCCACGCACTCTACCACGAAAAGTGTCTGATGATTTGTGTGAGCTGTGTTCTGAAGAACGCGTTCCTCTGTGCAACTACATGAGTAGGGAATATGTGTGGAATGCATGCGGTGGGTTTTTTTTTATTGAACAAAGACGTGAAGTTGTTGATTTGTAAATGGGATGTGACAGATGGAGAAATGCACAGACAAGCAAGCCTCAGAAAACGGAAAACACTCCAGGCCCAGTGATAGCATGAATCCAAGGCTACTCCTTCACTCAGAGGGTGTTCAAAGCGAATCAGCTCATTCACATAATCAGCAGAACCTCCCATGACAGCTTAGCGTGTTACTCAGCCTCCACCAGTCTTCCCTCTAATTTCTCCCCGTTACAGCCAACAACATTGCCAATACCTCCATATGGGCAGCCATCAGTGCATCATCTGGCCTGTAGCTCTTGTATATTATACAGCCTTCATGTGTTTCTCAGCAGCAAGGTCAAGATCTGCGCTTGTTTACTAGACTGGCAGCTGAGGTGAACAAACAAGCTGGACTTCGACACACATTCTATACAACAGTGATAAAAAAAGAAGCAGGTTTTGTTTTGAGCAGATTTTATTACACAACCTCAAAGCATAAAGTTGGACACAATAGTTGAGGCTGAGTCGAAAGTTTGCAAAAAGAGGAATATGCTTTCAACATGTGTTTGGTTTTTAAGCATTTATAACTAATAAATATTCCCAAAAAACAATGTGCGGTTGCCAAACTCATGAGTTTCCCTTTAGCTAAACAAACCCTTCCGAATCGTTTAGCCCATTGTTTTGTTCATTCGACTGAGGACATAAATATTTTTGTTTTTTCTTTCCCTATCATTCTAATCAAAGTTGCTGAAAAAAGGAAATTGACATAATCTATCTGCCTCAATGAGTCACACCAACTGCAATTGGCTGGCTAATATAGTTCAGTGTTGTTTAGCAGATAAATACATGGATATGTTCCTCACAAGGTGGAGGGAACCAAAGCAGAGCACAAAGGGGAATGAATATTGGACTCACATTTTGGTTTAACAACCCCAAATCAGAGCTTATGTTGCTTAACATTTTCTGAAATGCATCCATACTTTACCTTAAAGCTAGTATTTATGAAATTTGGAAATCAAGCAGAGGAACTATCAGAAAATGTGGGGGGATGGTTTGGCTAAGGTGGTAAATTGCCTCCCAGAAGCTATAGTCCTGGACATGGGTGGCCTAGTTTTAGTCAATGACATGTGGCTCTTTGCTGCATGTCATTCCCCACTCTCTCTTCCCAGTTTGCAACTCCATCCCCTGATCTTTCTCAATAAAAGGCATTAGAAGCTTAGAAATGAATGAAACATAGATTTAAAAACATTAGCAATGCACACATTTTTAAGAAGAAACGTTATTTGAAAGCTGTGTATACAATTTTGAAATATTGGCTCTAAGCCCTGGCCTAAAATTACTAACACACACATCAACTCTCACAGACAGGTGAGAAATTCTACTCCTGTAATATTTCAAACACACAGATATAATTAAACCAGTACATTTTTTACATTCTGTAGAAAAACATATGCTCAATGTAATCTTCTCTGCTTTCCTGATAATGCATGAATCAATTTATAGGCAACCCTGCATTATTATTATTATTTCCCTCATTGTCTGCCTGCCAGTGACCTTGAATAATATCTCACTAATGTATTCTAGAGCATCATGTGACTGAAACATGCACACACGCGATGACAGATACCAACTGGGAATATCAACATATCCATTTGTCCGAGTTGATTTAATGTGCAATCATGTGGGGAGTGTGTTTACGCAACAGTGTTGAACACACAGGCAGAGCAAACTCAGTGACCCCAGCTGCAGTCAATTTTGGCCATTTAGATTAAAAATCTAAATAGAAACGTATTAAATGATCCAAATTCAGGAATGTTTGTTTGTGTGCTGTTTCCTGGAGGAGCAGGAGAAATGATTCCAAGTGACTCTTAAAATAATGAGCAAACTACAGGCCATGAGATCTGCCACAGCCAGACTCTGCTCATTTTTTTCTTAATGCAATATGCCAACTTATCAGGACCAGCATTTAAATTAACTACACAATTTGCTAGTCTCGTTCAGCAGCTGCGAAAAGAAGTATATTTGAAGGGTGGTAACTTATTATATATATCTATATTCTGTCAGCAGCGGTTGAAACTCTCATGCTACCATGCTGCTTCAATATTATGAAAAAGATACTTGTGGGGCATCTGACCTCAAAAGACATATCATAAACCCCCAGACGACTTACTACACTGTAGGAATTTAACAGCTGTCTTTAAATGTGGCATCCCAGAAGCAAAATGAGAACTAAGCATCGGTTAAAGCACACCAAAGTGAGGTCTGCGATGTTGTAACATGACCACATTTGTTTTGCATGAATGAACACTTTGAAAGGTAAGTTATGATTAAAAGAAGACTGGATCTCTCAGTGGAGACAGTGCAGGAAAACACATTTCTTTCAACTGTCAAAAGACTGACTATTTCTGGGTTTGAATATTATTTAGTTTTCCCTGGTGCTCAGTGACATCTTCAATCTGTCCGATGCTGAGCAAGGTCTGCATCAGATGTCACTGCTGAGACGTACCTTATAAAAACTACTAGCAGTTACATTTTTTAATATCTTACTTTAAGAAACGACTCACTATTTTGTGAGATATACTGCATTTCTTTGCTTTTCTGATCAGTTAGATGTTAAATCATCACTTTCATGTCTGTGTTCCATTAGCTTAGCTTAGCTCTATCATCTTTGTACCCATAAAACTTGACTCACGTCAATTTTATATCTTGTTTTTTTAACATATGGATTTAACATATGACATGAAACATAAAATATACTTAATGAGGTGCTGATAGCTGACTTTTTTTCCTTTGGACAGAGCCAAGCATGATGTTATCCACATGTTTTGAGTTTATGCTAAGCTAGGATAACCAGCTGCTGACTGCATGCATTTCTCGTACAGATACTTGCAGTGCTATGAGTCTTCTTGTCCTACTCTAAGTAAGAACTTAATATTGAAAAATCTATCAAACTCTTTGTAGACCACAAAGTTAAGAAAGGCATTTTGACCACTGTAGTCTGACACTGAAGATATCACAGCTTTATATCTCTTTATCCCCCACTTCATCTACAGCTTAGTTTTTCCAGTTTTCTGTCCTTGTTGAAAAAGAAAAAAAAGAAAACCAGAAGAATGTCTTCCTTATCCATTATATCTTAATCAGGGTCTATGTATGGAAAACAGCATTAAGTTGTCTCACAAATCCATCAACATTATTAAAATCCCATGCTGAGATTACACTGACAGGCAATAAAAAAGATTCACTGCACTGGCGTTGCATTTTACAGTATATCTTTTTAATTCCTTGAAGATGTGGCCTGGATGCTGTTCTGTCCTCTGTCATGCAGCATTTAGAAACCCACAAACCCCAATGGAGTGGAGTTAAGCATTTTCTCCATCCACATACAGCGCTCTGTTAGCCTGAGGCAAGGACTACCATTTCTCTTTTATCTCTTGTCTCTTTATGCTCACACAACTACTGTTCCTACCCTCACATCAAAGCACGGCACTTAATGTACCCAGCCTTTTTTGTCTAACATACCCATACATCCCTTTCGGGTAGCTTTCCCCCTTTATGAACACCACCTGTTGTGTTCTAAATATACACTTAGTTTCGCATCAAAGTGGATGCTACAGAAAAATTGTGAAACAGCTTTTCATACAGATGAATTTCATTGTTTAGGTAAGGGTTCATCTTGAGTTGAACCCTAGCTAACTTAGGGAGCAGCAGCAAATATTTTAACCATTCATCTATTAGCTTTAGCTAACAGTTTACATTATCCAGCACTTAAAGCTAGTTCTAGTGTTTATCAGTAGCTTTAAGCTAACATCTCAACATTTTATCCTCTTCCTGGCCGACTACTTCAACTGTCTGTGTATTATTTCAAGCTAACTATTTTATGCTAACCCAACATTTTTAGAGAAGTAAGCTAAGCGTTGTATCTGTTAGCTTACTAGTTTTGACTATTAATCCCTTAGTTTTGCTAACTATTCGGGCTATTTGTCAACAACTACTTTTCGCTAACTAATTTAGTAATTATTTTATCTGTTTGCTAAATTGTTCTTTGACTGTTTACTTTGAGTTTTTTTTAGCTAATTTTGTTTCTAAATTCATTTGAGCCAACTTTTTCAACTGTTTGTCCATTGAATAAAACAGTAATCTTACTTTTAACTATTTTTTATATGGGTATTCAATACTTTTGGCTAGTTCAACTATGTAACTTTTGCTAACTTGTCAACCACTTATACATTATTTTAGCTAACCATTTTTATTTTTTTTAAAGTTATATTTTTGGGCTTTTTGCCTTTATTTGATAGGAGAGCTGAGGAGAGACAGGAAATGTGGGGAGTAGAGAGTGGGGGAAGACATGCAGGAGATGGCCGCCCGATCGGGAGTCGATCCGGCGATCTCTGCAACAAGGACTATAGCCTCTGTATGGGGGGCGCTTAGACCGCTAGGCAACCAGCACCCCATTTTGTGATTAATTGATAACATTAGGTTAGCTAAATTTATTATTTTTAGCATCAAGCTCAAATTTTTGATTGATTTAGTGGTTCAACCAAACTTTTTCAACATAGCGTAACACTTGAGTGTTAATCACTACATATAAGTCCAGTGTTATCAAGTATAGAATAAAACTGATGGTATTTAGGTCCGTGACAACAGTCTTATAACAGTAAAGCAAAGGGGACTCGCACTCAGAAAGCAAAGACACATTTTGTCTGTCTTTGTCTGTTTGCATACTTGTAAGTTGCAGTTGATAATAATAATCCCTTCGCCTCATGCAACGGCAAACTGTCAGCAAAGACAGCAGGCTGGTGCCAGTGTGCCATGCAACACGCTGAGATACTGGGTCTCTGTGTGCAGGGAGCTTCTTTTTCGACAGGAGCAGAAGCTGCATGAGCACTTCGACTTGGATGAAAACACCACAGTGAGGGGGGTTTACAGCTCGCAAAGACAAAATGCTGTTTCCTTCGTATGAGCAGGGTTGTGGTCACATGGAAGGGAAGAGGTTATGGTCTAAGGGGAAACTTGTCACGCCAGAAATTTTCATACTATGAATAAATTTACATCAAATCAGAGCTGCCACTCAGTGATAGAGCAGATATCGTGAAGGAGATAGGTTTCAGGGAGTGTTGCTGATAGAGATTAAGATTCTCATAGAGCGCAGACAGTCCAAAGCACGTATCAATCATTGCGTCTTTTTCATTTAGCTTTAGAAATACGATCAGTGGGGATGATGAGGGGGAAACTATGCAATCACAAAGAGCCAACATTCAATCTAGGAGAGATAACAAAAGAAGGACGAAAGACAGCTCGAGATGGCAGGATGCCCCTGGGGCGGCTATGCTGTTATTATGTTGGAAGGGGCTGCTGAGCTGTGGTGTGGGGCAATTAGAGACCGGAGGATTGAGTGGGGGAGGGTCCAGGCACAACAAACCATCCATGAAGTGTTTTCAGCTCAGAGAAAAGGACGAACAAACCTCCTGGATATGTAGCAGTAGTATTAAAAAAAAGAAACACAGCGGATGATGGTGGATCTCTGAATCAAAATAACCATCAGCTTTTTTCCACGGAAAGTCGCTTGGTCTAAGCTGCTTTCCTGTCATCAGAGGAATCCAGAATTAAATCAAGCGATTGTATGCTGAACTTTATGCCGCACTGGTTTGGATGATTTCATTGCTAAGTATGTGACAATTGAGACCGGTTAGGGATAACATACGCAAGCACATGAATCATCTGTTGTTCTCATCGAGAGCTACTGCAGACATGGTGGTGAACACATTAGCCATGTCTATTATCCTTAACGTCACTTCACTGTGGAAAGTCGTGACTGAAAACCACACGGCGTCCAGGAGCAGTCCAGCTGGAAAACATGAGGACAAAGAGGAAAAAGTCAATCCCAGAGTATCGTTTCAGTAGTTTCGTGGATCGCGGACAGAGGTCGCAGCCTGACAACTATTGTGTTTTGTCTTTTAACGGCTGGATAACAGAAGCAAAGACAGATTAAGTTGCGAGAGGGAATGCGTTTTACAAAACACACAGTCCAACTGTTCCTAAACTCTCACTTCAGTAACTTAAGCCTCTGAACTTCACCTCTGATTAGATCTCTATTGTCACCTCTCATAATATTACAGATCTCTTAGTAAAAAGGACACAATGGGCAGTGAGAGGGGACTGTAACACAAGCTTGTAACAGTTGGCATTGCCAAGTATCTCCAGCCATCACAAACACACACTGTTTCCATGCCCTGTGGTCCTGACTGGCTTCAGCGGAGCAGGTGTGTGTGCCCGCATTCTTTATATAAGCGCCTGTCAAACACGGCGCACAGAAACAAGGCCTCACAGCTGCAGGACAATGGAGCCATGTTAAAATACAGACTGCAGCCGGGCAGGAACCTGGGGACAAAATCAAAGCAGCAGTTTCTACAAGGTCAGCGTACTGCGACTTTAAGTACATGTTGAGGATTGATGAAGCCAGGGAGTGTTTGGAGGTCTTTTTAAATCACTGTACCCCTTTTTCTTTATCCATTTATAGGAAAAAACACATGGACTTTAACAAGATTAACCCACATGATAAAAAAATGTTTCCACATAATGGTGACTGAAGTAGGAAAAAGCTATCGCATCTGTTTCATAGGACAGATGTGCAGAAGACGAGGGAGACAATCAAGACACGCAAACTCTGCACATGGTCAAACCTGCAAAAATATATATTTATTAACAACAATTCAGTCCTAGACCTTTATCTGGAAATCAGTGTGTTAAAAAGGGCAGGACACCTTACAAAGCGTGCAACTAAACACCTCATTTACTCAGACTGAACATTTCATAAAGTTACAGAACTCAAAAGAAGTTATCCACAATCAATTTAAAATCTATAAACTCAAGTAAAAGTGACACTTCTGGTCTCGAAAGCCAAATAATCATCAAACAGAGAAATGGAACAATCCACTAAGAGTTTAGAGTTGTAGATTAATACAGTTTCATACATCCTAGGGAATAAAAAGCATCAACACTTTTCTGACAAACTGCCTCATGAAGTTCTAGGAAACTTTGATAATAAATATATGTTTTTGCATGTTAGACAGCGTGCAGGAGTTTGAAACCACAGAAATAAAGAAGCATCCAATCTAAGCAACATTAATATCAAGTTACAGGTGGAATGCAAACACTGTTTTCTTTGCCTTAATATAAAGTAGGCCCCAAAGTGCAGCTCAAGCTATGTTTGGGAAAGACCTCTAAATCAAATGTCTTGGTATCACAAACCTGAAAGAGACAATAACCTGTGAGTCTAATTAAATGTACACAAAGAGTTTCTTTCATTTCACATGCACACATGATCGAGACCTGACTCAGCACTTCTCATGGATTTTAAAGTTTCTTTTTTTGTCTTATGGGATATTCCTCAAATCTAAATCAAACCTCCATAAGAAGTCAGACAGCATGAAACTTTAGGATAACTGTCACTCTAAGGTTTCACAAGTCATTTAATCTGCCGGGGTTAAACGCCTTGAAGTAAGGATTAGCTTGATTCCCCCCAATAAATCCCAGAGCTAACTTTGTAATAGGCTTCTTAGTAAACCTTCCGTGCTTTGATCAGAGTCAGGAGTCTGAAAAAAGTGAGTGCCACTGTTTCACGTACACGGTTTATATGGCGGGGACGGCCGTGTCAGACCACTACCTGTTAACCTCACTCTGGTGGTGTCCATTATAAAGCTATTATGAGGGATACAGAGAGGTTTAGTTTCACTCTGCATACATCGTCTTTTCTTCACCTTCCTACAGGGGTAGTTTCAGTCTTTGGTACTCACATAGTCTGCATATTTTTGAAGTATTATCCAACTGTCTTTGGAAGTCGTCAGAGATGTTCTACATTTGTCTTACTGTCTCCCTGGTTATCTTATACACCTTAGTTTGGCATCCTGCAGACAACATGCATGAAGTTTGTTCCCATGAGCCGGAGTACAGAGGAAACTGATGACTAACACATCCTCTCTGAATCCTAGAATTAATCCCTTAAGCTATTAATTACAGATGTTCCACATCACACAGAGCTAAAAACGTCTCATTCTGCTGAGGTTATTAGCCCATATGGTTCGACTGAACACATGAGGAACAGAAATTAAAAAGAAACCAACCCCCAAAAAAGCCAAAAGCAGCAGTGACAGATGAAGAAGGGGGATTACCACCTGCAGTTAAAACAGTTCAGACCTCTTTTCAAGTCATTCCTGCTGTCACCAGGAGAGGAGGTATAATAGTTTGGGCACATTGCAGTTTTCAGCAGATCGGTGACATATCGATGAAAAGTGAACTCAGCCCCTCTCTGAAGCCCCTCAGCGCACTCAGACCCTGGCTGCCAGCCGAGCGAGCGGGCGTCCTGCCTCAGGGGGCCGGCTGCAGAGCAGAACGCTAGACCAGGAGGACTCGAACAAGAGGCCTTTCTCTCGCACAGAGATGTGATCCTCCCCCCTCAGACCCTCAGAGTCCAGCAGGAGCAGCTCTGGCAGCACATCAGCGTGTCCCCCCTCACCCTCCCCTCCTCCCTTTGGTCAAGTTTGGTTTTCACTCTGCCTTGGCCAAGGCTTTAATTGATTTACACAAAACTCTGCTGCACAAGTCCATGTAAGGCAGTGCCAGCCAGAAAGCAAAGAGGACAGGCAGACAGCTGGACGAGTCTGGACAACAAGCAATCACTGAGAGCGAGTTATTCAAGGAGGAGGAAGAACGCACAAAGATTCACTCTGTGCTGCTCAGATACAGTGTTCTGACCTATAAGCCAATCCAACCACCTTAAGAATGGAAAGTATGAAATTAGAAAGACTTCCCTGTGTTTTAAAGTCACATTGCAAAAAATAGAAACAGCTAAATTAGATACATTTGCACTGAGAAAAAAAGAACGGTCATACTTTGAAGTCTATTTATGTTGGCTAAAATACCAACTCAGAACTTAAGACTTTCCAACTATGTTCAAAGGACAGATTAAAAAAGGATTGGCCTCGACTTTTCTTTCTCTCTGTGTTTAATCAAGAATATTATCCCTGCTTGATTAAATAACAAACATTTCCTGTAACGGGAAGGCCTGAATAACTCCTGTGAGAAAAGAGGACAGTCTGCGGTGAGGGAGAGATTGCCAAGTCGAAGGAGGACGAAGATGAGGAGGAGGAGGCACAGTCTGAGACTCTTAAGACGGGATCGAGGAGAAACTGCATCATTCAGGAGATGAGCTCAGCACGCAGTCAGAGAGAGAGGTGAGAGGGCCACTTAGTCTCTGCAGAGCCACAACATCAACACAGCCGACCACTGGGTCAATATGAGTCACCAGTTAGCTCTGCCGTTAGCACACACAGGCTACGTATAAGAGATCCCCTGTAACATTCAGCATCATCTTCAGCTGTCTGTCTTCCTTATACCGTCAATTCAATCCGCAGCACATCTCACACTTTCCTGATTTGCCAAACGTGACTCCCACACTTCAGTGAGACACGTCTAATTATAACCAGGAAATGAAAATGTGTGCATTTCTGTCCTGAATTGACCAGCTTGCGCTCCAGCAGGATGCAGAAATCCCTAAACAATGGGCAACTAATTACAACTGCAATTAACAACTGCTTTCTGTATCAATTAATCTGTGATTGGTTGCAGATTATTTTTCAATTAGTCAATGATTTGTCCAAAAACTAGAGAGCAACATGCATAGTGAATCCCCACAGCCACATTTAATATATCACAACAGCTTGTATTGTTCAAGCAACAGTCCGAACCCCAGAGATAAAAATAATTATCATATAGGAGAAATGGAAAGTATGAAAAATTAAACTTTATTTTGTCATTTCTGCATGAAAATTGACTAAAATTAGTGTTAGCATTTTTATTATTTTTTGTTGATTGGCAAGGCATTTCATTGTGGCTGATCACAGCTAACTAAAGCAACAATATGAGAAGGAAAAAAGAGAAATCATCTTCCCTATAATTTCAGGACTGGAAGAGAAAATTAACAAACGTGGACATAAGAAATGCTGCAGCAGAATCGGACACAGGTTACAGAATATACTGTACCTTATTAAAATGTAAATGCCAACATGCATGAATCATGAATTAGAGGATAATGAGGCACAACACTCTGGAGATGTCACATTTATAAATCACTGGTACCGTCCTAATGATGCTTTTTCTACTGCTGAAAAGAAATCAGGCCGAAGGTTGGATGGAGCCCAAACTGAACCAGAAGTGCAGGCCTCTGCACAACACACAACCACACACACAAATAGATTGTGTTGTTCTATTCTCATAAGGCCGACACAGCCAGCAGACCACCGACAGGAGCGGTAACAATGGTTATGTGGATGCCACAGACATTTTTTCCACCAGCATCTCCAACACAATAACGCTGCACTGTGGCGATGGATGTGCTCCGCCCCAGACAACAACAGGACAACCCCCCCATCCCCCTGTCATCACCCAGCCTCGTTCACGCCTGGACTTCATTATGAGGTGGAACGGAAATCATCATTGGCGATCTGGAAGAATTTACGAGACAATGATTCAATCCAAGTCATGCCTCACCTGCACTAAGCAGTAAAGGGGGGGAGGTGGAACAAAGATGCAACCTCTTTGACAAATAACAGATGAGATGTTGGCAGCTTAATATGTTAGATATATTCCAATATATGGCTAGAATATCATTCTTCTATATCTTATTTTTTATAGAATACTATTTTCCATGAATAGTTGTTCTTACAGATATAAACAGGCCTCATCTGCTACTGCAAGAGGTCAACATCCTCTTTGCCAATATCTGGAAAAGGTATACGCTTCTTAATTTTGCGGACAAAATCAGTATTCAGTGTCATGCATGACTGATCCTGTGCACATGATGCTGCACTGCATTCACTGTAACAATTGCAGTTAAATTACATTCTCTAAAACAGACACCTGTGCTGCAGACAGGAAAGCGTGACGGCCCACTTACATTCTGCGGCACACACACAATGAATGTAACATCATCTGAATGCTCCATGTTTACGCAGCTGCAAATATCACAAATATGTCCAACATATGCAATTTATATCTTACATAAGGAGTAGTATTTCAACTAGAACATATTTGAGAGTGTGAGGTAGTTTTAGATGAAGGAATATTTGACTTATTTGTTTTAAAAAAAATTAACAGCTCATTCATGAATATCTGAGATACGGACAAATTTAAAAAGAGGAAAATATGCAATTAAATATAATAATTTACTCAGATCCTAGAGATTTTCTATTTCTACTGCAAGGAAAATATTTACACTATGTGTTAAAAAAATACCTCTTATCATAGAAGAATAAATTAAGCAGCCTTACGATATTCAATCATCACACAAATATAGAAAATAAGCAGGGGGAATCAAAGCAGGCAAAGCAGGGAACTATAAATCTTCCATAAACTGCATTGTTGACATCCTCAGTATACAGCATAGCTGTATAAATCAAACCAAGGCCTCAACTGGGCAGCCTGTTTGTACAGTTACATGGATATAATGTGATGGATTTAACAACAACTTGGCTGTCTGAAATATTATGTGTCCATCATGATTGGTTGGACTGAACTGATTTGTTAAACAGTGGAAAGAGAGAAAAAAAGATGTTTCTGTCTCCCTCCTGTTAATAAGTCAGGCATGTGTGCACTGCTATATTTAGATGATCTTGATCAAATTAAGTTGAATGATTGAATGAGTTCCTCACTGACTGCAGAATGTGAAGTATGATCAAATATATTAATTGATGGCATGTAAGAGCTACTTTGTTTTTGGTAACACTGACTTTTACAAATGCTTTATCACTTTCCAAAGGCTCAATGTGCATTTCAGAAGCTGGATTAAATTTGTATTTGTCAATATTATTACAGTGAGTTCAGATTTACTTTATAGATAATTTGAAGGTAACAGAAGAACAGCTGATTGAAGTAAGGACAGTTAATCCGGTTGAAAAAGAGGTTAATGATGTTGGGGAAACAATCCAATGACCCGAATTAAAGCATATACACCTGTGCACTAACAGGAGAGCAACACACATCCTGCACGGGGGTTTCTGGTAGTTCCCAGCCCAGATAAACACGCCGAAAAAACCCCTCACGAGGCCGGGCAGTGAACCAGCAGTGTTCCCCATCATCCCCACAGCCCGTCTTACCTTTTTGTGTCTGTCTTTGAAAGGTAACGCAGGCCATGGCATCTCCTGCAAAAAGTCCTGCCAGTGTTTCTGGTCCTGATCAGACGAGATGAAGACGATTTCCAATTTATCCTTGTGTTCAGACGTCTTTTTGAACCTGCTGTAAAACTCGCACAGGCTGCCGTTGAACTGCTTGCACGGTGCGTTCAGGCTGCACCCGAAGAAGAGCCCGACCAGGGACAGCTTGGATCCCAGCGACTGTACGTCCACCTCGGCTTTCTCGCTGTTGACGAGCCGCTCCCCGAACAGACTCACCATAAACTCCGACATGGCAGCGCACAGTCCTCGTACACACAACGTTATCCTCAGCCAAGGCTGCTGTGCATGTACACCGCAATGTGCAGACGACACCCGGCACTTCCTTCACCTCCTGTGTGAGGGTTTAGGTGAGATCCCAGCCCCTGTGAGGCGATGCGGTCTGTGCTGCTCCACCGCGGCTCCTGCTCCGGTGTGAGCGCTGTGGAGGAATGCGCTCAGCTTTATGTGACTGCAACAGCGGCTGCGCTCTTTTACCCTCATTTCACACTCTTTAATCATTACATCTGGGGTTATTTCCACAGAAAAGGTTAGCTCTATCACGAATTTTGTCAATTTTGTTGGTGTCTTAATGTAGCTTTTTTAAGTTTAATGTATGAGCTAACATATTTTATTTCCCCCAAATGTATGATCTTTAAATTGAAAGCACCACAATCAAGGGTTGACTTCAGACCTACATTAAATTGTATTGATTACTTGAGATTTGTTCATTTAATAAGCTTTAAAAGGCAACTCCTAATTAAATTCAGCAAAATTAAAAAAAAAAACGACTCTTTGTACAATAACTCTATTTCTATGGAAATGCTGCCACCTAGTGTTCACCCATGCACACTACCTACGTTGCAACAATGTTTAAGAGCCTCTCCAGACATGTTTTTAAGTCTGTTTTGAATAATAATTTGATCTGATATGTTAGGAAAAGTTATGACCCTAAAATTTCTGAGATAAAATCTACTCCATGAAACAAATCAAGAGAATAAAGTATGAAATATCCTGCATGATTGTGAAAATGTGAAAGGCATTATTAATGTTTGCATGCTGGAGGCATCATGTTTTTAATAATATATTGTGCAGGATGAATATTAAACTGCAGTTATCTTTTAAACTACATAAAATGTTACTCATCTCTGGGGTGCTGTTGGCCTGGTGGTGTAAGGCCTCTAATATCTTCTGTTTTCCCCTACTCTCTGATCCCAATATTTCCTGTCTCTCTTCAGCTTTCCCATCAATAAAGGCAAAATGCCAAAAAAAATATTTTAATAAACAATGTTACTCATCTTTCTTGTGTGGAACCTCATAAAATGAGATTTTGTATGTGTTATAGAGAATTCACGCTCAAGCAGATGAATGTAAAAGATGTTTAGCACATTCACATTCTGTATATTTAACTCCCAACTGTTGGAACAAAAAGACAAAACACATAAAGTGAGAGGGAGCCAAAGTATAAATGGGATTCTGGCACAAAACTTAATTTTCACACTTCACATGGAGAAGAACAAAGATCTTCCAATGGTGGAAAGAAACTAAAAAGTATTAAATAAAAACACTGACATTGGTGTGTCAATGTTCCAGTGTCATCCCTGATGCAAGTTAGTGTATTGTGGACATTTTATCTTACTGTCAACAAATACAACACTACAAAGATTCACTTCTTGCAAACATCTTCATCACCAAGTATCACTTTATTTGAGTCCTTCTGCAAGTCAACAAAAATCACAACAAAAACATGATCACAATATGAAAAACCCTAAGACACTTTTTATTATCAACCCGTGTGTTATTATTAGGATACATTGGATTAAATTTAACTTCAATTACAATAGAAGACTGAGTCATTGCACATAAAGAGAAACAAGAACAATTAGTGTGAATCACATTAATAATATGTGATTGTCTGAAGAGTTTCCAGCATGTTCGTTTTTAACGGCTCTGTTTTATACGTGTGGATTGTTATTTTGAATGTAAACTTACACAGTTGTCGATTTGAGTAAATATGCATTGTGAGATGTACACTGGATGTATGGTTATCAATAGTGTTGAAACTGAGTGGTAGTAAGTTTAAAGGTGAAGAAGTCTTAAATGCTCATGACAGCTGTGGATGAAGCGGGACCCTCAGTCTTCAGTAAACATCATCTTCACCAGATCAGATTTGAAGCATTCCTCCTCCACCAACTTCTGAGGCTGAAAACAGAAGACAGAACACGTATTACATGTTTGAACACTTCATTAAGGTAGAACACCTTAGCAACAATAAAATTGAGAAGTTATGCTTTTGATACACAACTTTAGAATTTTGTCCCCAATATCACTTTATAATTTTTTTCTCCACATTAATCCAAGCAGGACTCAATGCAGACTAATGTATGCCAATAAAGAGCTGATCAAATAGAGGTTACTCTTACTGTGCCATATCGCAGCAGGGTCGGAACTCCGCTCAGTTTCAGCGTCTTCTTGAAGTCATTACTCGGATCCTTCCAGCTGAAACATAATAAAAACATTCATCATAAGGCAACACATATAATGTATTTGTACATTATTTTAAAGAGCAGACCCAAACGTGCTACTGGTGTAAGAACTAAATGATTCACAAAGTGATAGAAAAAAGAAAGTGTGACAAGTATTATCTATTGCTCTAATGTATTTGATACATTTACACAGCACACAATAAAGTTGTACAGAAAACCCTGTGTTCTTATACAGAAGGAAGTAAATAATGTTTGCTTAGCTGCTTTGTTGCATCATAATCAGGTGCTCTGGTAATTCAGATGTAGCATTGAATTGGTGTAAATATCACAATGCCAAAGTATTTGAGATAAAGATCGTAAGGCTGCTTCGAAAGAACTACTGCTGTCACGTCCCATTAAAAGCTCTATGTTCTTCATGCTTGCTGCATGATTTGTAAACATGTACTATACCCTTATCATTACAGTGATGTAATACTTTATGGTGGTCTGAATGCAGTAATATTTTACAGATTCACACACTGTGATTGGTCACATATTTTCAGTTGTCTAAAATGTAAATAATAAATACTAATTGTATACTGATAATCTGACGTTATGAGTGAAGGACATCAAACATGAAATGTAAACATTTCAAGGTTGTAAAATAGATATTATTAGTGATTGTTCAAGAATAGGAAATTCTTGTTTCTTCACTTGCAAACTGAATTATTTGTCTCTTAACACCTAAAGCTGAGTGAGGCCTGAATTCGTTGAACTGTAATTTTACAGACAGTGCGTCAGGCTCAGGGTTCATGACTTAATTGCAGCTCCAATATTGTGCGCTATGCTCTCCTGTTTTGTGACAGCATTTTATCCCTGGATGTTCCTAGATGCTGATATAATGAACACTACATCAAGCTGTCAGATAAAGGAGGAAAAAAATACTGACTAGGCTCTTTCTCCAACTTGGCAGTAGATGAAGACAGATCCCTCAGGAAGATGAGACATCTCTCTTCTTACGATTGGCTCAGCTAGAGAGGAGTACAGAAGAGAAATGTGCCAAATTACTCGAAGAGAACAAAATGCATAAATAAATGTCAAGATCTCCCAAAAGAACAACTGTAATCGCATCTCACAACCGCAGTCATTGAGTTTACAACACTATGCTGAGATGAGCACAGTTTTCATTTCAGCCCTGTAACAATTAATTGAAATGGGATGTAAAAGCATTACATGTATATTGTATGAGAAAAGGGAATAACGGTTTTACCTTTTACGCAGTCTGGACACCAGCTCTTCCCCTGTGCGTCTTTGTCACCAGAGAAATAAGCAAAGATATCCTTTCCTGTTCTCTCAGACACAGCCTTACAAAACTCTTCATACCCACGCACACTTACTTCTTCATAGTGGGCCATCGTTTCAACGGAGCAGTGACTATGCACTTACAAAAAGTATTAAACTTGAGAGGCACTAAGAGTGTTAACGGAAATACTGCTGCTGTGCACACGGGACCTGGTACAAGTACTCTAAATTTGACAGTACCACTTCCGGTTTGAGCAAAGGTTCTTAAAGGGGCCGTGTACCTGATATTCGTGACTGGAATTTTAAATCTCATTCGTTAAGATATGAGATTGTCATTATCGCAGCGCCGCTGATAGCTGTTATTGTAAATACAAGGAAAAAACGCCCAAATGTAAAATTATTTCATTGTAATTATGATTTTAATGCTTATCTTAAAAAGGCGATTGTGCTGATGTTTTTCACCTCTGACGATCCGTACTTGCTAAACTCTACTTCCGTTAAGTGGCGTTCTGTTGTTGTCATGGCGGCGTTTCAAACTGCTGCCAAAATGGGACTACATTTCAAAAAGATAATAATGAGATTTAAGTAAAATACCTTTAAGTTACAGTCTTTCTGAGCCCACGGTCGTTTTTAATTCCTATAATTACAGAGAAAGGCAGTGAGAAAGGAAGTCAAAATGGTCGAATGGATGTTTTTGAGATTAACGTAATCTGTGTATAAGAACAGTAGCTTTGTAACACCAACAATCTTCGGCGAGATGTGTTTGTTTTCTGCATTTCTTCGTCGTTTGACATAACCTGGACGTATTATTTCTCGCTGTAATGACCACACAGTTTTAACAAAGTGGTTCAAACACTGAAAGGTGTGTTTGGGGTTCAACCTGAAAGGATCAACTCAACAGAGACTCTTCTGGCTTCAGCGGGATGTCGCAAACAAGAGTAAGTTAATAGTAATTAATTATTTAATAATATCTCTATTTCAGATTCATCAGGCTACTTGTTGCACGTACATGTAGGGACACTAGGTTTCCAGATTATCTAGGTACGTTAAAGCACAAACTACATTCACTCCGACACATCAGTTTGTCATCAACAAGCCCCACCTTCAGATTGTAATGGTGATCAATAGTTGATGTTGTGAATTTACTACTATGAAATGGTCGTTTCGCCACTGTCCTGTGTAGTGTTGATGCATTATGTAATGTAATGAAAGGATTCGTGATTTAAGTTTTGTCTAACTTTATCAGTAAGAGCCTTAAAACTGGCAGAAGAATTAAATGATCAACCTTTCAAACCTTCTGTGAAACAAGCACAAATGAATGTTAAGTTCAAGTGCTCCCCCATACAGCACCGAATCCACTTCAAGATCCTGCTCATCACCTACAAAGCCCTCAATAACCTTGCCCCCACATACCTGACCGACCTCCTCAAACGTCACTCCCCATCTCGCCGCGTCATATCATCAGATGCCAATCTCCTGTCCTCTATCACCAAGTCCAAGCACCGCACCTTGGGGACAGAGCCTTAGCCATTGCTGCCCCGGCTCTCTGGAACTCTCTCCCTCCCCACATCCGCAACTCTGACTCACTTCAATCATTCAAAACCACCTCATGACCTACCTGTTCAAAAAAAGCATACAACACATGGCCTCTACCCCCTTGTTCTGTTTTATTTACCTGTTTTATTTGTACTTTTATTTTATGTATAGTGACTTTGAGTATTAACCCTTATATTATGTTAAGGGTCAATTTGACCCTTTTCAGTTTTTGTGTTGACCAAAGTACTGGTTATCCTTTCTTTTTCTTCATGAAACTTTGTGACTTTTCCTCATCTAGGGTCATGAACTGGTGTGTAAAATCTGGACACTTTGATGTGTAGTGGAATGTCTGTGCAGAGTTTGTATGCAAAGATGATGTTAAGGGTCATTTTGACCCAGACGCTTTACTGTGGGTAAATTAGCTGTTCAGATCAAATATACATGTCTCTTTGTTGTACTTTTTTTTGAGTGCCTTTGAATAGCCATTCAGACCCAGAGACCCAGGTGTGTGTAGAGGAGGAACTTTCTCTCCCTTGTCCTTTTCACTGTTCTCATGTCATCTCTTTGACAAACACACCAAAAATGAGCTCCAGAAGGATTACAGCTGAAGAAGCTTTATCACAGATTTTGAACTGGGATAGTGATACAGAGGAAGAGATTTCAGAGACAGAGGATCTTTCAGAGACTGAGGACAATGTTATTGATGATCCAGATTGTCAATTTTCCTACGATGAGGAGGATTCAGAGGACGAGTCTGCCGTTGTCTATCCATCAGATGAAAACCAAGGAATGCAGCAATCATCATCATCAAAATTTGTTTTCACTGAGAAAGCAACAGTTGTTTCATACTGCCCAAAGAGAAACAAGAATGTTCTTGTAATGAGCACAATGCACAAAGATGCATCTCTGAGCACAAGAGAAGACATGAAGCCACTAAAAAAACATTAACTAAATAGTTCTTTAATATAGTGTTGGAATTAAAAATGTATTGTATGTCTCTTTTCTAAATGTTTATATAGTATAAATTAGAGTTGTTATTGGTTTAACCTGTTTTTTACTTTTTTGAGTAGATTTTCACAGTACGGGTCAAAATGACCCGCAACATAATGAATGTAATTTTTTTTCAACATAATACAAGGGTGAAGAAAAGCGCTATATAATATGAATTGTTATTATTATTATTATTATTATTGTGGAGCTGTTGCTGTAGATTGCATTTGATGTAGCTATATTGTGCTGAACAAAAAGTAAGCTGGGCTCAATAAAGTGAATGTCATAAATACCTAATGAGAGGGTGAGACCGTGTATCACCATGGTTGTTGAAATCACCCAGTGACCTGCTCATCTCTTTGTACCACAGCTATTGTTCAATGAAGCAAAACCTGCAAGTGCTGGCAACCGTGCCACCCATGTGCGCCCGCCAGCTCCCATTGTAATTGAAAGGCTGCAGCCACAGTCAGAGGTGCAGGAGAAGGTGGACAGCACCAGAAGTTCTATTAGCTTCACAGCCCTCTCTGAGGAGAGACTGCAGGCTGCGGTCCAGCTGGCCAAGCGTGATCTGAGACGACGGCGCCTTGAGTCACTCACAAAATCCCCCCCTAAACCTTCTCAGGAGGCCTCTCTACTCGAGACCAGTGATGCAGAGCTACTTCAGGTAACTGTGCTTGATTAACCGTACAATGTTTCATATTAATAGTTCTGTTTTTGTCCTACTCAAGGACTGATTGTTGCGTAGTTTAGTCAATGACCAAAGAGTGTTTCTCTCTCTGTAGGAGCTTGCAGCCACTCCAACTAAGAGCAAGCTGAAGGCTTCAAGTCCAAAAGAGAAGGCAGCTCGAGCTGGAGCCAAACTGTCCGTGCACACTTTCCACAAACATCCCATTTCTCCCATACTTCGGGCTGGTCAGTCACCCCCAACAAGAGATCACGGCCCTGGGCAGCTGGACTGTAACAAAGTGACTCCCCTGAGCCATGAGATCCAAAAGCTGCAAAATGAGCTGGAGGTGTATATTCAGAAAGTCGAGGAGCTAGCCAACAGAGGTGACCAAAAACTCAAAGGTGACAAAAAGCTGCAGATTATAATATGCTTAATTTTCACCCAAACACAATCAGCAAACTTTTTTATACATGTTACATTGCATGGCTCATAATGATGGATGTGATCTGTACAACAGGAGAGAAAGCAGAGGAACCACTGGAGCCTGAAGAGGAAATAAAGCTGGAGATGCGGAGACAGAAACATGCAGCTCGCTCAGGACGTATGATATATGTCCTCAAACAACAGGTCTGTGAAAATACATCTAATGTCAGTGAAAATAAATCCTCATTTACTTTTTAATAGATGCCTGGTCTATAAAAAAATCTACAAAATTGTCTTTAATAGGTGAAAGAGATTCAAGACGATATTGCAAAACTCAGAAGCCAGAAAATGTGGGACGTGAAAAAGGTACATCTCTCTGAAGCACTGTCATAAAGTCACTGTTATTCAGACCTGAGGCCATTATTGTTGAATATGGTTGAATGAGCCTCATGTCAATCATTAGAAATGGTAAATGTAAAACTAAAATCACAGCTCTAAAAAATGTAAAGCTGTTTGTACACACTATAGTGATGAACTACTACAGTTTCACAGTATATTTATCACATCTGATCATTCTTAAACAGATTTAAGTTTGCTGAATCAGGATTTAGGTAATTTGTTCCAGTTCCTCTGCCACACAAAAACCACCAGGTCACCTGTTTAATCTACCATCTATTCTCTCTTTCAGTCCACGGCAATGAACAGGCTTGCAGCTGCCCACCGTGGGGCACTCAGGGCCTTGCAGGTTGTTATCCACCAGCTCTCAGATCTATCTCATGGAAAGGTTCCCTCTCACTACAGGGAGCTGGGCCAGCTGATTCGCCAGCTCTCTTTGTGCTCTGCCAAAGTTGAGGTGGAGCAGGGATCAGCTGTGCCCCAGACGGCCCTTGACATCCTGCAGAAACTAGAGGTAACTGAGTAACAGAGTGGTGGTTCTGTTTTGTAACGGAAATATTTCACATCTAGCTGCATGTTTCTGCGGTGAAGTTTTACTAATGATCCCACATTTTATCATCTTGCCTCTCAATCCCTCCTAGGTTTTGGATTCTGCCCTCAGTAAACAAGAGATGCTGGAAAAGAAGCAGGCTCAAGCATGTCCTCCACGCAGGAAGTCTCCTCACCGCAGCACGTCACCTACTAGGGCACCCAAGGGTCCCAGTACCTCATCTGTCCGAGGGCCTCGCAGGGCCACAAATCCCAAAAGAGGTTTCCATGGTGAGTGTTTTACTTGATTGGACAAGTCGGTGCATTTAAAACAGCTTCTGCTTTAGTGATCCACTTGTAAATGTGAAACTTCAGTGTTTGTGAAAGACAAAATCTGACCTGATGGATTGAATTAAAAGCAGCATTTTATAAGGTAGCCGATGTTCTACATGCTTCCTAAGCCCATTAAATCCACACAGAGTAAATTGATTGTTTCCCTGTTGATGAAGGACAGCTGGTTTACTCTCTTGTGGATCCAGAGGTTACCTGAGGGCGTTTGTGTGGATGTGTTCAGGCCTCCTGCTGTGCCTAAATGGCTGTACCAAGTTGGAAATTGATAAGGAGCCATGAAGACAAGTAGACGTGATAGAAAAACCTGAACTGAGGTGCCTTAGACCCCCAGCTGCCTTGTCTTATGAGCGGTTAACTCCTGCTGGCTCCTATTGTGCTGAGAGGCATCCTGTGGTAGACAAGACACAAACACCTTCAAGGAGCTTAATCTGCAGCGATGTCTCCCATAGAGAAGCCTCTTCTGTTGCATGACTTACATCCCTGTGGCACTTACATGGAAGTCAGCGGGGATCCAGCTGGCTGTTAAGAGAGCTGGTTAATTGTCTAATTGGCTGTATCACGTTGAAGCAGATTCCAAACTGATTTACGTGTGTTTGATACTGATTTTAAAGAGTCTGTTTTGTTGTTTCCTTGACTTCTATCTAAGTAGAATGATGATCAGAACAATTCAAAGGTTTTTAAATGTATGTCAGCAGGGAGGAGGATGGTCGCACAGAAGCCAAAAGCTCCGTCTCATCAGCTCATGAACAGGAGAGAGGTGCTCAGAGCCGGCCTGGAGAGACTCGCCCAACAGAGGGAGCTGAGAGAGCAGCCGGCACACGCTCAGAGAAACACAACCTGCAGGAGAGGAGGGGCTGCACGCTCTGAGAGAACCAGAGCTGACATTATAATGAAGGTATGGAGGAGTCCTGAATAGAGGATGTTAAAACACCAAAAGTGCTTCATTTTCTTTTAAATCAGTGACATTTAAAACAGGATTTGTGTACAAAGGTGTCCTAGAGGTCAGCGATTTTTACAACAAGGATTATGTAAACAACCTCAACATGTAATTGATGTTTCTTTTTTTGTAATCAGCGTAATCAGACTGTAGAAGCAGGTTTCCAGCAGCCCACAGTCTCCTCTCAGCTGCGTGTGAACCAGCTCCCTCAAAAAGAGCATTCTGTGCCCTGGATCCCCACATCCCCTCACTCTCCTCCTCCTCCACAGCGGTGAGCCTTTTATCTCTCTCTCTCTCTCTCTCTCTCTCTCTCTCTCTCTCTCTCTCTGTCTCTCTCTCTCTCTCTCTCTCTCTCTCTCTCTCTCTCTCTCTCTCTCACTCACTCACTCACTCACTCACTCACTCACTCACTCTCTCTCTCTCTCTCTCTCTCTCTCTCTCTCTCTCTCTCTCTCTCTCTCTCTCTCTCTCTCTCTCTCTCTCTCTCTCTCTCTCTCTCTCTCTCTCTCTCTACAGCTCATGACACATTAGCTTTTTCAAAAAGCATAACCTATTTTTGTCGTTATGAAGTATGAAACTGTAATCTCAAGGTAACAGCGTGCACTCTGTATGAATCTGCATGTTAAAGCTCTTTGAACGGATGTGCTCTGAACACAATAACGTTTTAAAATAGACTCATAAATCAGTGCAATCTCTGCCAGGAGAGAGCTGTCTGATCAGTTGTATAGTTTTCAGCATGGTCGTGGTTGTGAGCGGTATTCATTAGAAAAGTAGAGCAATTACCTGCTCGAAGTACGGCCTGTATTCTATGAGTGATTATTGGCTTTGTCAAATTTGCTGCCCACATTATAAAAATATACAGTAGAGTGGTAGAGTAAAGCAATAAAACAACCTCATGCTGTGTTAACTGGATGAGCAATCGCAAAGGAGGAATTATGTCTGATACAAAAAAGGGAAATGGATTATTCATTTTAAGTGAGATCTATCAAAGAAAGTGTAAATAAGGGTTTTCTTTACCGCTCAGTGATTCTTTATCTCCGTAAATCTTCTGCTCAACACATTGTCTGACTTGCCTCTTTATAGAGTTTGACTATATTTGCCTGTGTTTCATATTCTTTATCCCCTGTATTCTTTCTGTCATCTCAGCAGATCCCCTCAAAGGGGAAGACCAGAGCCTCGCTGTCTCTTCTCTCCCTTGAAGCTGCCGGAGAGTCCTCCGAAGCAGAAGTCTGCCGCTGGGTTGAGCTCAGAAACTAAGAGACGAGCTCAAAATGAAGCGTTAAGGTGAAGCTCTAACCTCCAACTTACAATGACTCTGTTTTCTTTAGTGTTTCATTTATTATTTATTTCTTTTTCATTTAAAAGGACCATGCGTATTAATTAACACTTTTGTAAATATGCCAGAATTAGCCAAAAGGCTAGTTCACATCCCTGGCCAGATGTTAAAAAGGCTCCCTAAAAAGATCAAGATTAAACAAAAAAAACAAAGTAAAATAAAATGAAAATAAGAAGGGAGAGGAGAAACCAAAACACGAACAAAAAAAACATAAAAAGAAAAAAGAAAAAAAGAAAAGTACAAATAGCACAATATGACTAAAAGCTACTTAAGGAGATGACATGACAGTCTATGAAAAAGTGGCCATGGACAAAAAATACACAGAGCAAGACAATCAGGAAGCAGCAATAAGATAATGTATATGTCCTACACACCAGATCCTCAGTCCTGCACTGTCCAAACTGAGTGAAATCTAGTGAAAGAGTAGCATTTATGAGCCCTCACTGTGTATCCAGTGGGGTATTTTTAATCCTGTGTCAGACCCCACTCGCTGAGAGCCTCAGGCCACACTTTGATTATAATTCAAAGTTAATTCCTTCCAATAAATTAATCCAGGTGCCCGCCAGATTGAGGCCATTTCTCTTTTTCAGTGATTAATAGCTTTGCCTGTTTCCAGTGCTTATAAGCACTGCATTGATTTAGTGCTCCATACCGCATATGTCCCGGTTTAATCAAATATTAATTACTTCAATTGAGCTTTGCATTTAATCAGGGGCTAGCAGCCTGATTGTAGACGGGAGGATTATGCATTATTTATGAGAAAGTCTTAATTGAGGTTTGCATTCGGCCTCATCTGATGATGACTGTCTTTGTAAAAGGGAAGCGTGGATGGAAAAGATGACCATGCAGCGACTGAGAGAGCTCAACCAGCTGAGCAAAGAGGAGGCTGAGCGCATTCAGACATTAAGGTATCAAAGACGTATAATTACAGAATAATGCACTGGGAACATCTGAGGGGATACGAGTTCAAGGTTAGGATGTTGTCACAAACATAGTGCAGATTTATCTCCCTGTAAAAGCTGCAAAAAGCATTCTATACAGATTACATAACACCCTTTATAATAAAGATACGTACATGTCTGCTGTGTGTAAATAAATTAAGAAACCTTTCCCACTAGAGATGCCCCTTGTACAAACATACAAGTCTAGCTGCCAATATAGAGGCAGCAATCCACACAGTAATCTTCCACACAGGCCTCACAATTAGATAAACAGTTTGACTGTGAATGGCAGCACAGACATAATTACCTCCAAACAATAGAACAGAAAATAACGCAGGCTGTTATTGTAGCACCAGAGAGAGCATATGTTCCTTAATAACCACTCACAGTTTGTACGTCGTGATTGGACAGTTTAACTCTGCAAAGCAATCGAGGCAAAGTCCATAAAGCTGTAATTACACTACAGTAGTATACAGGTTTGTCCTTCATGCTACTTAAAGACGCAACCTTATGGAAACTTTATCTGCAATCCCTGTCTGTAAAGTGGGCGGGATGGAGCTGCATATGCATGATGCAGGGTAAAAGTCATTAGATTATACTCGAGTTTTAGCTTGAATTATGTCGCTCCTCCATTTATGAAGTGTGAGGTATTTTGCAAAATGTGATATGTGCAAACAGATGTTGCTTACTGCACAATGGACTCCTCCAGATGGCATATTATATCTTAAGTGTGATGCTCATGCCACATTCATCAAGTTAACCTATTTGAACGAATCTCAGCAGGAGCACTGGATGACATGTCAGGCGTCACAGGTTGGATCAGTCACAGTTGATCTCTATGCTGGGTGTTGCTAGATTGATGTGGATAATGAGGCACACAAAGTTCGACTAATGCTGTTTCTTTTCTTAGGAATCTCATAAGATTTAAATGTATATGTTCTTATAAACAATATAAATGTTTTATAATGTTCTCTCAGAGTACAAGCAGAGTTTCAACTTAATGATTCAGCCACCAAACTTCTTCTGTGACAGCTTGCAGTGTGGGTGTGTTTTTATATACAGGTCAGAAGTTGTGTCGCCGACTCGATGGGCTGAGCAAGCTGAGCTGAAAGCCAGAGAGAGGATTCAGCCGCTTCTGGATGAAGCTCAGGTATGAAGACTTATCTGCTGTCTGTAACGAGCCAATTCCCCTTTCCTTTCTTTTCCTTTATCATTTAGCAAAGCATCATTTAGAAATCTGTTCAACAGAGCTTGTATGTGCTTGCTGATTTTCCATTTTTAGTTAAGTATAGGTCAGAGGCTTGTTTTGATGGACTAAAAAGGAGTTTGTTTTTGTCTCTTCAGAAGATCAGTGAGACCAGAACCAGGATCAGCCCATCATTGAGAAATCGGCTCTCCGATCAGGCCGCAGAGAGGGTAAGCTGGATAAATTTTAAATCCAGTGGTCATTATTTAACAATAACTCAACTAAATGGCACACATTTCTCATATTCCCCCCTCCGCAGGCGGCAGAGAGTGCGGAGCAGCTCAGCGAGGCCCTGCTGGAGGATCTGTTGGAGGACACTGCGTGGGCAGCGTGGGCAGCTCAGACAGACAGGCAGTTGGAGGGTGAGGCCCAGCGTAGGCTGCAGGCCCCCACCCTGGAGAGTATGCTGCTCCGGATGGAGGAGATACAGGTGAGAGCTGCAGACAGGTCCTCCAATGAAAGGTCACCACTGATGGTGTGGTTTTTTTAGTGGGTGGTTGTGACAGCTTTGGTCTGTTGTTTACTGATGCTGTGTCCAGTCTTGATCATGATGTTCAGCCTGTTTGACGTGGTTACTTTAGACAGGTGGACAGTTCTTTTGTAAAAGGTGTCTCTATGTTTGTGTGAGCAGAGAGATCAGGAGGAAGTCAGGAGACGATTTGCTTCCATCACCTACTCAGACCCTCTTTACTGGGATCAACCAAGAGCAGCAGGTAACACTGATCCCTCCTTCATTGTAGGGGTTATGTCCCTGATGTCTCCTGTAGGTGGAGACAGAGCTGTAACTGACAATAGGTGAACAGTAACCACTCTGAATCATCTCTGTCTTATCTGTTTGCCCCCTGCTCCACCCCATCCATCTCCCGACACACTCTACCGCTTCCTCCTCTATTTTTCTCTGCTGTTCCCAGGACCCCTGTGTCATATCCCGGGCTCCAGGCCAGCCTCCCCTCAGCCTATCAGGCTCACAAGGCCAGTGCTGAATCAGAGCTCTGCAGCTGATATTGTCCTAGAGAAACCTGTGGAGACTGGGTGAGTTCAAAATGTCACCTGTTTGTTATTTCACACCCAAATAATTTCTACTACTCATTTTTTTCTGAGGAGTTTAGGGAAATTTTAGTGTACCATTCATCACATTTTGGCCTCCTTAACCTTTTCCTAACAGTGTGACCCTCTGTTTAGAACACATACGCACACACATGTAGGTCTTCAGTTATTTGTATGTCTCAGTCATATTTGATTCACTTTTTTAAGAGACAAAAATAATTTCAGTAAAGACTTCCTGTAGCTGTTACAGAATCCAAGAACAACTGCAGCATCACCAACAGGAAGACATCCATTGTTTTAATGAGGCCTCTAGACTCATACAAGTGAAGTGGTTTATGTTATTTTCAAAGATGCAGAGTGTTTCCTTCCACATGATGTGTCGCTGCCCCATGAACACTGTCCCACCGGGAGGCCTCACTCGTCCCACAAAAGCCACTTGGTGGCTACCGTACCCAGGGCTAAGTCTATTCCTGACTCTGGCAGCGACTCCTCAGAGAGCCCCTCCACTGCCCGCGGCTCTGGCTGCAGCTGCTCTCTCCTTCAATTAATGAGGAACTTAGAAAGAGAAGGAAAGAGAGCGGAAGGACTACAAGTTGTTGACACAGATGAGCCAGCAGGATGCTGCTTCTGATAAATTCAAGCGACACCATTAGAAAATTAAAGTCCGTCAGACTTAAAGTGCCTCAGGTTCAGTTCCCTGGATGGAAACTTTGCCCTGAGATCGACTCTGACTCATCTAATGCTCTCATTCCATCAAGTAATAGCTCCATTTTTTTAGGTGCTCTGAAGTATTTAGTGTCTCAATTTCTTCAGGAGGTGTTGTGTGTTTTTCCATGACTTATTCCTACTTCAAAGGTATCGAGCTTCGCAGCTTCTTAATAAGAACAAAGTCATGTTGAGAACTGCCAGCTCAGTTGTTGTGAAACTCCCAGAATCGCTGTGGCATTAAGCAGAGTTAGACCTGCCTGCAGCACTTTTATCCTGAATCCAAATAACAGGGCCTTTTAGAAAGTACCGGCTCCCTGCTGGACCTTTTTATGCTCTCTTCATAGACACACTGAATCACAGAGAGCGCTGGTAGAATAATTTGACACCAATAATTCTGAAAACATACTTCGATTGCAAATTAACCTCAACTAGAAACAAATATAGTAAACAAGGGAACAGTTTTTGAAGAACCAATGAGTGGATCCAAGCCTGAATAAAGTGTTAATTTTGGTAATGCAGTTACGAATAGAGAAGAAGGGTACAAGTGGAACAAGTTGTTGTAGTGTTGCGTTATGAAAGAGGGTGTTTTAGATCAAATTAAAAGACATAATTGATCAATGAATCAACATTTATCTCCAGTCTGCTTTTAATAGAAAGTGATTGATATGCATTCTCTGTTAAAGTTAATCTGTTGCTAGATTCTCTTAGTGGGAACATTTCCAACATCTCTGCCACAGTTGGAGTAATGACTGTCTGTTTCAGTCGGAACATCGATCAGCATACTAATCGTACATATTAATCATCAATGGAGAGCATGGAGCTCTGCTTCCTGCTGACTCACTCATCGTCATGGCGTCAGTCAGAGAATCTATTCTCCATTAGTCCCACTCAAGAATGCCGGCACAACTTTGTTTGCATTGATGACGGCTGTGTCTATGAAACGCTCCTGCATAATATTCTGTGGCTCCAGTGACTGAACTCTATCATTCTGAGAAATGATTACAATTGATCTGAAGGTCGTCCATATTAGTCACCTCTTCTGCACTCTCAGTGGAGACCAGAGCAATTAATTCCAACTGTTTGGACAATTAAGTGCTTTTGTTTGTATAAACAGTCTTCATTTGCATATTTAATTCCAATTCTCATGGCTAAAGTAAATACCAAAGTGGCAGTGGGAGTTTTTAGTGCTGGCAGAATTATATATTTGTGTAATCAAAAGAGTGAATGATGAAGCTGCTGCCAATAAAATGAGCACTTGTTGCAGACGGTGTACCCCACTACAATCAGAGTGACTCTTGACAGATACATTTTGTTTGTTTCTTCTCTCTGCAACGAGCAGAAGGTGCAGTACGCAGACAACAGCACCTTTCCCACCGTGTTTGGTCCCTTTAGCAGTAATAAAGTTACACTCAGGGAGTCACTGGCTGGGAGACAGAGAGAGAGGTAGTGCTGATTAGGCACATTGTTAAATAGAGCTGTCTTTTGGGGCCAAGAAGCTGCTTTGCAAGCTGACCTGAGCTGTAAAAGAGATGAGTGGGCTGTCTCTGTGCTGCAGGCTTAAACCACCCAGGTGACACATTTGGAAACACACCGCTGAAGAGATGAAAGGAGGCACGCTGTGTTAGACAGAACCAGCAGCCTGGTGCATCTGCAAAAACAAAAACAGGAGGGAGATACAGACAACAAGACCCACATTATAACAACCTGAAACCAAATGTATTTGACTGTTTGTGTGAGGAACTCGGCTGTTAAGTCAGAATGTGTAGGATTGAACCGGACCTGAGCTTCGTATTGGTCCCTGTTATGATTGAGAACTGGAATTTGATAGTAGGTTTCCATCTGCAGCCTGGGGAAATATGCAGCATTAGTGCCCTAAAAACAACCAATAGCCTCAGCCTTTTCAAGAAGAGTACAAATAGGGAGTCCCCTTTAAGTTCAGCTATAATCCAAGGGGGTGATTCCATACTACAGCTGCTGCAGTTACTCACACAGTCCATGTTATCAATTATTTAGTGCTGTGATAAGCACAACAAAGTAAGGATGGAGAGCTTGTGATGCCATCGGCAGAATTCTACTTTCCTGAGATCATTTCCCACAAAGCCAGTTTTAAACAGCATTTCCCATGTAGCCTTTTAACTGAGTTTTTTTTCGTGTAGGTGTTTGTGTGTTTGTGTTTATCCTCTGCCTTTGTTCAGTGTAACAGAATGGAGAGGTTTTCATTTTAGTTGGTTTGGTAACAGAAGATGTGAGGAGCTCGTTATGTGAGTGGTCTCGGCTCTGATTGGTTGTTTATAACCCAGATTTGTCAGTCCAGAGGGAGACACATCATCGGCTTCCATTGGAAAAAAAAGAATGCAATCATGTGTCACGGAAACACACACACACACACACACACACACACACACACACACACACACACACACACACACACACACACACACACACACACACACACACACACACACACACACACACACACACACACACATTAAACACACCAAGGAAGAAGAGAGTGAGGAAGCTTCTAAAAACACAACAGCTGTCAGTGTGTTATCTCCAGAGGTGTCTTTGAATCTGAGGTTTGCACAGATAGGAGCACTGACAGGTTGATGTTGGTTATGGCTCTTCTGTTTATTTTTCTCTGTTTGAGTTCTGTGCTGTTATCATAGACTTTAAAAGACCTGGACATAGTCTCCGTGACATCAAGTATTGGTTTCTAAAGAGGAGACATGTAGACAGCAGATGGCTGACACCATATTTGGAATGTCAATTATAACTAACGTCTGGCTAATTTAGACACTGGCAAAAAGGGTGGAGCTTAGGTTAGGCAATGGTGTTACTGCTACAATCAGTCAATCAATCAATCAATCAATCACTCATCATTATTTATATAGTGCCAAATTACAACAAATGCTATCCCAAGATGCTTTACAAACATAGCAGGTCTAGACCATACTCTATGTTATAGTATTAACAGAGACCCAACATCAAGTCAGGATAAGATCCAGTTCCATCTTACAGACAGGACTTACACTTTGCAGCATTTAGACTGTTACAGCGGCAAGGACAAACTTCCTTTAACAGGCAGAAACCCCAAGCAGGACCAGACTCATGTTAGACATCCGTCTGCTGAGACAGTGTTGGGGTTGGAAAGAGGGATAGAGGGAGATGAAAAGAGAGAAAGAGAGGTGATGAGGAACCTACGAGACAAAGGAGCCAAGGGACCCCCAGAAAGATCTATGCTTAGTAACTTTAGGACATAGGAGGGAGAGGGAAAGACGATGCATTCACCTGCCAATCAAATCAGCTAAGCCCCTATTTATGCATAACTCTTAGCTTAAATAAAATCAAAACTGGCTGTAAATGTGTTTAATTCTGCTGTAAACATGGAGATTTTTTTACAGGCTTGAACAGGGTTTTCTTGGCTTTGGAGCCAGCCTCAAGTAGACACCTGAGGAACTGCAGTTTTTGTGCATTCCCACATTTACCTCGTTTTTCAGCATCCAAGTTTGTCCCTTGGATCTTCTGAAAGCACAGAGCAGAGGATGGAGTAGACAGGTCCATGCTGTTCTGTTAGTCTCTGCTGCTCTTGTACCCTGGGATCCTTCAGAACAGGGCTTTCGTCAAATACTTGTCAGAGGGAGATTGTTGACATAACACCAATATCTTAGCACTTCCATCATCCATTTCCAAAACAGCATCCATTATTCCTCACCCTGGCTGTGTTAGTTCCTGCATGAGTGCTATCAAACGGCCGTTGAGACAATGAGGTGAGAGATTTCATCTTTGGAAACATCAACACAGCGGCAGATAAGATTTATGTATCCATGGTGAGGAGCCCAGACACGGACCCCGATTGTGCGCCCTGTTGGCTAATTCCGGCCCTCTGCAGCTCCATCAGCAGGTCAAACAAATCAATGAAAAGATGAAAGGCCCACTCAGCAATATTCTCAACCTTTCATGTATTGTTTTTTATCTGCTCTTTCACTCCGTCTGCCCCCGTTTGTGTTAATGGAAACAGGATTTCAAACAAGCCAGAAGCTGTGCTGGAATATCAAAGATTTTAGCACTACGTAAAAGATGAGAAAAATGCATCAATCTGTGTATATTTCTCCAAACTACTCATCTGTTCCTCGCAACAAGGATCTCTCCAGAGTCCCCGTGAAGCTCGATTGAATCACACCCGACAACCTCTGCACCACATTCATCTCAGTCCAGCTCAGCTTCAGCTGTGTCTGCGTCTCTTTTGATTCACAGTAGGGCCCACTCCTCTGTCATGTCCCTCTTCTTCTGAGGTGACACGTGGCTGAAGCTTTTATAGAAAAAGAAGAAGACTTCAGAATAAGAACTTTGAAGTCACATGATGTGATCCTGTCAATGCTGTTCATCTGTTGGGATGTGTGTCTGTCTAGTAGAGGCCAAGCTGCAGAGTAGGTGGGCGAATGTGACAGGGAGAGGATGCTTTTTTAGTGATTCACTTCGTGCATGCCTGTCAAGCACAGCCCACACAGACACACAGATTTCATGGAAGACGTCATATACGGTTGCTAGGGATGCACCGGCAGAGGAAACAGGGCGGATACCAATTCAGATGTTGAGACAACATTGTAGCCGACAGCCAGTTCAGACACTGTTTTTTTTTTATTAATTGCTGCTGCTCTTTTATTTTCGTTGTTATTAATTCCCCAGGGACTTTAAATTAATGTTTGTTTCAAAATCGTTAGTGAGCACTGTAAGTTAATCAATCCTTCATCACACTGTCTTTGGGTGAGCACAGATTCAATTTTACAAATTGAAAAAATAATATGTTACAGTCAATCTTTCACATATAAAAAGTGACAGCTAAATTGTCATTTTTTTACATAACAATCTCATTTAAAAAATTGTATTGTTTAATATTTCAAAACAGTTTTAAAATCCATGTTACCATTATAAAGCAATTCTTACCAGCATCTTTATTTGGCCGGCTGACTTTTTCCACCCATTTAGCAAAAGCTGTGCTGAACTTCTTTAATTTAGTTTTATCCACAGGTCTACAGCATTTCACAAACACAACATAGAGCCCTACTATGTGATGAGGTTGCCCGTTGACATCAGTCTGATTAGCTGCGCCTGTATGCGTGGAAGTTTGAACTGGAAGTATCACCCCAATCCCAAAAAAGGGCTTCTTGTTTTTGACTTATCTGCTGAGTCATGTGGGAGTGGTCTCATTATGCCAGCATGACATCAGCAGGAAGTAGGAGGATGCTGGATCAGCTTAACTACAGTTCACTGACAGGGAGAAACTAGCATTAAAAAATGTTAGATGTTAATTTCGTACCTCAATCGCTTCCTGATTAACACATTAGTCTCGGTCGCTGCTTTCCATACACAAACTTAGTAAGTTGTTTTTTTTATTAGACAACAAGACCAAAACTTTTCTTAAGCTTTAATTCTGTGATGTCAAGGTTTAAAAAATGGACAAACCATTTAATAAGCAGTAAGATAAAATAGATCTAAAATATGAATCAGGAATAATAACAAACATTAACAGGGCTATCATTCACTTTATGTCCTTTCTCTCATTAAATCCCTTTTTTAATTCCAAAGGCAAAAACCTCACTGTAGACTAAATCATTTTTCATCACATCATGAGTTTGAAGTGGAGCAAAAGATAAATATTTACATCTGAATTCCAGATTCTTTCCCAAAAAGCTGATGTTTATAAACAGGGTGAGTACAAACTGATACAAGTACTCAGAGCTGTATTGGTGCATCCTTAAAGGTTGCTCTCTCATTGAACTCCTACAGTAGGGGTCGACCAATTATCAGGGCCCATATTGGGCATCTGGCCCATAATCTGGTTTACTGTTTTATTTTATTGATCGCTGATAACATCAATTCATTAAAAAAATCGTGCTTCTTTGGCTCTGCTGCAGGTGTGCCTTTCCATCTGGGTCTGTTTTTAATCACTACTCTGTCTCACATAATGCCCCACCCACAAAACAATCTGATTGGCTAGAAGTCATAGGACTATGTGACATAACTGTACTGTAACTGGTTAACTGTTAACTCCTGAATATGAAACATTTGCTAAAGACATTTCAACAAAGTCTTGCGTTGGAGTTTTTAAAATGGTAAATTCTAAATTCTGGGTGACATTTTTTCTTTGTTACTGTAAATGTATATCGATTCTAAATACTGGAAATCGGTCTCATGAACTGTTAGTAATCAGTACTGGCATTGGTATCAGCCCTGATATACCAATATTGGTGGATCCTGACTCTACAGGGCACTAATTACATATTTACTCACACATTTGTGAGTTTCACTTGGAGAACTTTTGGGGCGACAGTGTTTGAAAAGTGTCTGCTGACAGGCTGCCTCTCTGTTTTTGAATATGGGGTGTGTGAGTGCTTCTCTGAATTTATGAATAGAGAGTGATTTCATAGGATGCAGTATTTGTTGCATTTCCTATGTTTTTCTCTCAGATGGCCATCAGGCACCGGAAGCAGAGCTAACTGTGCTGGCACTTTGATATTGATGGCCACCCCACAGTTTGCAGCCGCCACAGACAAAACAGAAACCAGTTCAGTCAGGGCCAGGGAGCACAAAAGAGAGGCACTTTGCTGTGGGAGCTGCTGCAACACTAAATATAGCACTGAGAGAGTGCCGCTGCAGGAGCCAGACTGATTTGTCCGAGCAGAGAGGATTATAAAGCCAGACCACGGCAATGCCCAGCTGAGCCCCGGCTCACTCCGACACCTCTCCTAAATTCATCATCCTCCGTCGCGTATCAAGCGCAGCAAGTGTTTCTGGTCAATCATGGCGCTGCACTCCATCCCTGCTCCCCTCGTCAATAAACTCTTCTCCACAGCCGCAGCACTCAGAGGCCCTTTACCCACTTCATACAGTGTGGGCTGTCGAGGTAATGAAAAGGTGTCGTAGAACATGAGCCTCCTCTTGTGTTTCTTCACATACAGCGTCCTCTTTGAGAGCAGCCTGTCGGAGGAGGAGGCATCCCAAGATGAACAGCGGCCCACACACAGCAACGTGTTCCTACCAAGCCCAGCGGAGCGAGGCAGAGGGACTGCTATCACTGTGCCAGGCGGCATGCTGGGAAACATCCGGAGATACAGGGGAGACTACGAGGCCTACCTCCGCGTTGTGGCACACAAGGATGCAGGCAGCTTCAATCCCTGGGCCATCGCTGACAGGTAACAGACTAACAGTGAAGGTTTTTTAACTCTGGTTGACAGAATGTGAAGTGAAACAGTGCTGACACAGAAGCAGCAACCTTTCTGTGTCGTTGAGGTTTTATAGAAAACTTTCTGCCACAAAAAGCTACATTAAAAGCTCCGAGCCACACAGAGGCAAGAGTTGAACTTGATCTGTGTTTCATTGCTGGACGTGTCTGACAAACCTAATGCATAACATCTGAAAGTCTTGCTGTGAAAGGATCGCAATGGGGTTATGGTTTGGATGATGCATTTCTGGTGTTCGCCTTTCTTCTTCTCTCCCACTCACAAATTTACATACCTAACAGAATGCTTAAGTTGCTGCATTGCAAAAGACTCCCTCTCGACCTTTGAACATCTCTTATCTCTTTGATATGTAGGTTTCGCTCTTCCAAAAGTCTTTCTCTGCGTCACAGATATGTGTGGGATTGTGAACAGCTCAAAACATTCAGATTTAAGAAAAATGCTAGAAAAAGAATCTGTCTCCCAGTCCCACCCATGGGCACTAAATGCTTCGACACCAGCTCATTATCAGCCCCACATCAGAGAAGTTTTCAAGAGATGGATCTGCACTTTCTGTCAATTTGGAGAGACAGGAGGATACGGTGTGAGGAGAAGGCAGCCAATTATCTCAGTGGTTTGTGGAGAGAGAACACGTACGTATAAGCACGCACACCCCCTGCTACTCCAACGTGGTACAGAAACCCGTCTGTGTGATAAGATGGTAATGAGCGGCCGACTGTTGCTGTGGAGCCACACCACCATGAGTGACTCATTCTGCTAAGAGACCGATTACAAAGTAGCAGAACTTTGTGAAAACACACACAACATGCATACACTGAGCTGTTTAAAGCTGCCTTTGAAGTCCTTTAATCCATTTTTTACACTGTCAGCGGCGGACAGATGAATATGGAAATGGCTAAACAGAGCGGGATAATTATTCAGTGGTTGGAGGAACTTATGCTGCATATTCATACATTAATATCAAGCATGTGCTGCACAATTACTCGTGCATGCTATGAGTGTTAATTGAGTTTTTACGGTGAGATTTCATTAGATTTGCAGTGTTAATCATAGAACATGCAGCGTCATTCGGTAGCGTTAGCATAGCTTTTAGAATATTAGTTTTATGAAATTTCCTAATGGCTGTTCCCAATCCCTAAGAGTAGCTTCTTTTACTCTGGTCCCCCCTGTATCCAGAGCTGAGGGCAAAGTGTTCTCGTATTGACAAGGAAAAAAGGTACAGGCAGTTCAACAGCACAGTTACTCATTGTTTTGTTGCACCGACAGCCTGATGACTTGAGGGGCTCTATAAGGGAGATCCAAAAGAGAACGCCACTTTCGCTGATCCCTCGTGTCCCTGCCTCTGTGTCTCCCTCTGTGTGTGTGTGTGTGTGTGTGTGTTGACCTAGATAATGATCAAAACACTGAAATTTAGCGCAGTGCTGCTTCCAGCCAGCTCGTCTTTTTGAGTTATTTTCATTCACTTCATGCCTCTCAAGGCAGAGCATATATTTCACAGTTTTTCATGTCAAGCTCTGAAAATTCAACACACTGGTGAGAATAAATCTGCTTTAATCACAGCGTCTGCAGATTAAAAAAGGCTGATGATTTATAATTTGTTTGATTGCTTAGGGAGTGACGTGAAGTTTTTTGACCTTTTCAGGAAGTCATTTTAAAAGGTCTGGTCCGGTTGATGAGGACAGAATATTTTACAACCACACTGCCTTAACTCCTGACATCTCCTGTAATGTCGTGACATAAACTTATATTTACGATCAGCTTGTTTCACTTGTTAGGTGAATTTGTCACATGCTCCACCCTGACTTTGCAGTTTTGTGTTAAACATAACTATTTCTCTTCTTTTCGTTTCTGCAGCCTGGCAGACGAGCTGCTCTCGGAGGCTGTGGCTGACGTGGCTGCAGAGTTTCAGGACATGGTGGAGGAGTACGCTGAGGCTGTCTTCACCTCAGAGTTTCTTCAGCCCATCCAGTCACCTCCTGCTTCTGCTGCGGCTCTGGTCAGCCAATAGGAAGCTGAAACACAGTGGCTTGGCTGATTTTGACAAACTGCTACAGAGAAAGTACGAAAGTACAAAGGACCATTCAAGGATTGTTTGCTTTTTTTGAGTGGATAATTCGATTTGAAATAAAACTTTTTTTTTTTTTTTTGTTAAATATCTGTGCATTAAGAAGTGGTCATGGATCAAAATGTGCTTTTATTTAATCATCATCATGATTTTTGTTAATAAAGCTGCAAAGCTGCAGACAAGATAGTTGAATTGCACCGGGAGCATGAGTCACATTACTCTTTGTGGTCGGTCTGTAGCTGTGATTGAATTCCACAGGGAAAGTTAGTTGAGTTTAGATAAGCTTGGAGAGACCATTACGACAGTACAGGGGATTATAAGATTATCGCCCTCCCGTTGCACTTGATTTAAATCTCCCTGAGGATTACTTGCACTTTCTATTTCCACGTTGGAATATGGAAATAAATTAATTGCATACGGTCTCCAACAAAATGATGTAGGAAGCCAAGAGCATCATGTGTTTAATCTATTGTGACTGGATTTCCTCTTTCGCTTTAATGTCTAATAAAAGGGTGAAAGCACAGTAGGGAAGCTTTTTATCCGTCAGTGTTTAATGTGAGTAAAGGCACGAGTGAGAACATACTGTCAATTTGTTTCATGGCACTTTACAGTGAGCTTTTTGGTGCTGTTCTTTATTTCTTCCAACAAGTTTATTCTGTTGCAGCTGACCGGCTGAATCCTGTATCATAATGGCGTTAAGTGTCAACTGTAAATGCAAAACAAACAAGACAGACTTGGCAGAGCAAGAAAGTGTTGAGTCCCTTGAGAGCAACATGAAAGCTGTGCGGACAGAGCCGAGGGGACACATCCAGATGTTGTGCTGGCCTGGGGGGGATCAGCCTCTGACAGCAGACATCCACACTGACTGAGTGAATTAGCTCACATTGAATCAGCTGCCCAGCTTTTCTCTCAGGCTGCATTTCTGCGTGGGTGTTGGTATATATGCAGCTTTTCACAGGCTCCAGCTCCATGTAAATTCCTTCTTTTCCATGAAGGACAGATAGAAATCAGCTGGCTCAAAGCAAGGGGGGGAGTGTTGTCATCTTTACAAGAACACGAAGAATCAATGCCGTTCTGACATTGGTAGACATGAAACTGTTAATTTCAGAGGCTAATTTCTAATTATTTTTCATTGTTATGGTTCAGAAAATCTTTACAGTGTCTGGCAAGTGTGTCATTTCAAAGACAAAGCCTGATATATTTTCTTTTCTGCCTCCTCAGCAGGCACCACTTAGCGTTGACTGTGAAACTATGCTGTCAGCAAACCACAGAGGAGTGAAATCGGTTTTCTGCTTCATATTTCTTTATGCAAATCCTGCACTGTAATAAAGCCAATATATGACTTATATGTAGATTTTTTTCTCACTGTGCTGTTATTTGATCTATACACTAACAAATAGATGTCAGTGTACACAGATCAGAATCAGCAGTGTTTTTCACATTATAATAAATTCTAATGGTCAGAGAGATTCGACCTTGCCACCAGCCAGCGCTGACTCATTATCAGAGCTAATTTCAGAACTGGAGAGGACGCAGACTGCAATATATTCATGGTACATTGAGGGAGCACTTAGCTGTTCAGTGCAGGTACATGAAGGCTGCTGTTTGACATTTGTGTAGCTTCTTTCAGCTGATTCAAAGTACTTAAACCAGATGGATGGGAAACGTTTTGGCCTATTGCACAGCTTGCTGTTGATGGATGTTCTGTCATGCTAATACCAGCATTGTTTGCATTTTACGCAGAGCATATCGCGTTGCAGGTCTTTTTTAGTCAAATTATTTTCAGGCTTCATTTGCTGTTCCCGTGAAACACCTGAAAACACCCTGACTCCTGACAATCCAGTCGCAGCCTTGTATTGTAGGGATGATAAATGGTCTCAGAACTTGCCGGGAGTTAAAAAGTTATCATGTGAAACAAATAAAAAGTATAGTCTCTGTATAGAGAGGATTTATTCAAAATGATGGGGTTTCAATACCATCCATCTGAAGCAACAGGTATACCACAGAGTGTAAACTCAAACTCAATGTTTTCATCATGTTTTTTATTCCAGTGTAAGATACAGCTGTGAATAAACGCCAATCCACAGAACAACACACTTCAGAACAAAAAGGAGCATTCAGTTGTACATTACTTTTAAGCTTACTCAATTTTCTGCTTTTCAACAATCAGTAAAGTGTGTTTCTAAGCTAAAGCCAACTACTTATAACAGTTGTGTGCTCATCTAAACTTTGGTTGGTGCTTTAATGGTTAATAATCAAATATTAATATCAATCATAAGTGAGGAAATATTTTGAAATTGAGCATCAATTGTTTTGTTCAAGATGTATTCATGCCGCCAGGGATTTTGGGTCACATGGAAAAATGTCATACTGGGCTCTACCACTTCTAATATTTCACAACCTCTGACCCCTGTCAGTCATGGGGCCGCAGAATCACCCTAACTTTTCTCCACCATACAACGCCCTTACTTTCAGGAGAAACAGCAATATTCCAGATTTAAATCACCTTTGTTAAACAAAGTTGCCGTTGCAAACTGTGCCATTACTGTGTGGAGTTCCCCAAGGTTCACTTCCTGGACCCGTTGTTTTGTTTGTTTGTTTGTTTGTTTTTACTTGACACTTGACCTTTAGGTTCACTTGCATTTCCGACACCTGCTATGCTGATGACATGAAGCTGTATTTTTCTGTTTACCAAAATAGATAGATATTATTTGTACCCTTATTTTTTACAAAAGTTGTGCCAAAAACTAAAGTGACAAACCTTATTAGGATAAGGTAGGATGTGAATGATCAACTTTTACATATTTAAATTATGCATACAGTATTTTGAATTGCAAAAGGGTCATATGTCCTTGGTGATACATATGCAAAGTGCAGCTCTGTGCAATGCATTCCCAGAAGACTGCATGCATTTTGCATTTCCTTATAATCAAATTCATACCAGCAGAGCAACATCACTTCTCTAAATCTACATCAGCGTATAACTTGATATTAAGGACAGAGGGGGCAAAACAACACAAACAAAAATAAAAACATATTTTCTTTAACTGCAGAAGAAGAAATATGTAATGTGTCCCTGAGCTGCTACCACTCAACCCTCCTTGGATGTGAAATATTGCCAGTTTACCTTGACACCATGTGTCACACTCACTGTGACACATTGGTGGAGGAATATTTTAGTATAAATCAGTATTCTTTTTTTAAAGCAGGAATCACAGACATTATTTTAGTTAGCTTCCATCGACTCTTCTCAGTTGCTGATAGTGCTGTTCAGCCCACTAAGTCGCTGAATTGTTCTCTCAGACGGGAAAAAAAACAAATCTACACCTCGGGTGTTAAATCCTGGTTTGCTGACTGCCACATTTTGTATTTTGTGACTCTGTAATGGTTCCCAGGAAGTCTTACGTTGCTGAAACAAGTCTTGCCTTCACCTTCCAAGAGTCTCACATCTCACTGCCAGATTGAGTCTTTGTGGGATGTCACCTCGTTTAGTCAGAGTCAGAGGTTAACTTATTGTTCAGCTGCCCTTCAATCATCCAAAATATGTTGATTATTTTTCATTTATTTTCCTTTCTTTCTTATAAATGTGTTTCTTTTTATAATTGTGTGTCTTTCTGCACAGTTTGAGTTACAGAAAGTCCTCACCAGCATTAAAACTCTTCTTACAACAGACATTCACCTAATTCAATTAGCCTTGTTTTCTACTTGGATACAGTCTGTGCAGCTATCTGGAATAATCAGGGCTATCTGTCTCACTGGCTTCCTTGCCTTTTTAGTCTGTCTGCTGCTGTTTTTTTCAACTGGATCATGGCTCAGTATTGTGTAGAGAAGTGCATTGTCATTGGCTTTCATGACAAATTTAAATTGGCTGCATGTATTCCTGGTAGAGTCTAGTAATGTAGCGTGTCCTGCTCTCACATTCCAAAGCCACGGCTCAGCCACAGGCATTTTCCTCTATCAATAATATCCATTTGTGTGTGCCAAATGATAGCTCGACCAATCAGACAATCCCTTCTAGACCGTGTGACCTTATGTGTGGTCGAAACACAGCAAGCTGTGTTGGATTATGACCACTTCACGCCCTGCAGAGTGTTATGTGTGCCACAAGTGCTCTGTGAGAAAACCCATTTTGCAGCAATTTAGGTCAAGCATTGCTGAAGTGCAGGTCAAGATCAGCTTAGAAATAACTTAGAGACTCCCATTAGGTAAAGCATCTGTCAGATTGGACCAGATCACACAACTGGATTTAGAGGATTTAGAGCCGAGGATCATATTGTACATGTCTCTGTGATCCCTAGAAAGCAAAAGTAGAGGGGGATTCTTGCTCGGTCAGAGAGCTTTATTCAGAAGGGGTTGGTTTTATTTTGAGATGCGGCATGTCAGAGCCTAAAAGATTCTCTGTTCTGCTCCAATGATTGCCCCTACGTGACCAAGGTGACACCTGCTGCTTCAGTGATGGATGTTTGACAGGAGTGGCAGCTTTCATCGCAGTGATTTATTGTTCCTCTGCTCTTCAGCCTTATACACCATCTTCTCCAATTCCATCTTAAAACTATAATCATACATCAACCAAACTTTAGGGTTAGAACATCCTTGGACATGGCAATGAATTGATCTCCTTTAAATACACTAAACTTTTCATCACAAAGACTCTTAGGGCATATTCCCCCCAAATGAATCTGTACATGTAATTGAATCAATTAAGACTATTAAGGCCAATTAAAATGATTAATGCTTCTTTGGGTTTCTAATGCCTGAAGTAAATTCTCAGTCTCACCCTCAGCTTGTTTACACTCTGAGCTTCAGAGCATCACACTCACTGCAGTAACACTTGTTGCAGCCTCTCAGATCTAATCATACAGGTCAAGTTTTGAGGTCTTGTGTTAGAAAACAGTGGGTATATTTTATGAACCATGAAACTGATACGAGCAGCCAAAAGTCTGATCTCTGCTGAAAAGATAGAAAGAGTCACAGACGCTTTTCTCCTGTGATATTATACGGGAGGGCAAAGGGGTGACGCTTTTGTTCTCAAACAGATGTGGAAGATTGAATACATTTCCTTTAGAGAGAGGGGGCTGATTGTGGATAGACCCATGTCCCCCACGCCTCCACTGACTGCAACAACCACACCCTGCAGAGGAAAAAATACACAACACGTGTTTATTGTGTGTCGTTATGATGACTTAGCCTCACTTTATGTAAACTATTCTGTTATTTATGTAATATTTGTGCAGACTTGTAGGCTAATTCTGCTTTATTATGTGTATGCAAGGCAAAATGAACCAAAATATAATCTGCTGAGTGGCTTGATTTGGATATTTGGATGCATGAAGTATATCAAAATCTATTTTTGTCGTCCCTGATGATACTTCTTTAGCAAAGTCAGAAACAGGTGATGGGGAAGAGGACGAACGCCCTTCAGACGTGCGCGCACCGCTGGAGGCAGTGCAGACCGGGGCTCGTTTGGGGGAACTCGGGCTGGTGTTAGCAGCGGAGAGGAGACGGCGACTGGAGCTGGGTGGGCATGACATGTGAGCCAAGTCTGCACAGATACAACAAATACCCAAAGTATGTCTGCGGCAGGGGCGGGTCGACGCAGTGAGGAACCGGACTCAGGTGAATGAAAGCGAAGCTGCAGATTTTTCTGCTTTTGATTTTCTTTACCAACCACGGTGAGAAGAGACCGACTCGGTGGCTGAAGCTTCCCCCGCGCCTCCTTCACCCTGCCTCGGCGTGGCAGGCGTCAAGGTGCCGCAGGAGGAAGAGCCGCGCTGTTTCGTGAACTACTAGACCAAGACGTTTCTGCGCAGAGCAACGCCACGGTTTTTCCTGAGAGACACACACACAGGAGACATAAGAGAGAGGACACAAAAGAGAGGACACTATGTCAAAGGAGACGAGAGGAAAAGGTGAGTCTCGTGCTAACAGGTAGGAAGCGGAGTCTCGTGCTGCTGGATGTTGGAGCGCGCACAGCCGCGTGCTGCATGGTTTGAGTCAATCTGCAGGAATGTGTGGCGGACTAAACGGACCTCTTCTCTGGTTAAAAGCCAGGTCCAGTTGGGTCTATCGTTGCATTTGACTGTCATTCAGTCTGTTCTGTGTTACAGCAAATGTTGTGACCCTTAAGATTGTGTGACGCTGCAGGGTCAATTATTGAAAAAGGACCGATTCATGACCAGATGTTAAGCTGATAGAGACCTAAAGACACACCTGCAGACCCATGGTCCTCTGATTATGTCTTCACGCTCCATAAGCACTGTATGTTAGAACCTGTCCACCACAACAAGGAGACACTATTTTTGGTTCCAGCCATTAAAATTCAGAAAAAAAACTTTTGCATTCTGACTGAAATATTATTCAGAGCTGAAATGTCTCACTCTGCATTGTATTCAATACAACAGACAGTGTAATGCCAGTGCAAGGTTAAAGCAGGAGAAGAGAAAGGGGATGATACAGAGGAGTTCAATGCAATTCTAATAATAGCACACTGTTTTTTTAATGCAGCAGGTTTGATTGTTGAAATGGGGTTGGTTTTATGTTAGATGATGATAACGGGGGGGGTTCAGCAGGCCTCTAAAGTTGATATTTCTTTCACATGAAGGGTTGTTGTTGCTCATTCAATAGATTTCTCTGCTGCTCAAATGTGCCACCTGTTCGCTTTGTGGTGTTGGCTAAACCAGTGTAAAAATGCATGGCTTTGTGTGTTTGATTGTTTTCATAGTTTGTCTTTTAATCCTCTATCTCATGATTCCTGTGATGGATACAAAGTTCTTTGTCACTGAATACCAACTGGGTGTAAATCCTTATAATCATGGTCACAGAGACAGTGTTGCTGCTGGTGAGACTATTTAAGGCGGGGGTCATGGGTATATTTCCCTTAGTTGTTATGCATCTGCTGTGCCAAAGAGCCTTTGAGCAAGTCACTTAGTCTCTGCCAGCTCCAGGCTTTCCGATCTGTATGCCTTTGTGATCTGACCTTTTCCTCGAGGCAGGAGTGGAGGAGGAATTTATTTCTGTACGATCAATAAAATATCAGATTGATATTAGGCTACTCTCCTAGTGACAAGTGTCAGAATAGGGAGGAGTGTAAGTCAAGAGGTGGTTAAGGGTTTTAAAATACTGCAGCCTCAGATCTGAAGTGACATCCTCACTCAGGGTGCAAAGAATCTAAAATAATATGAACAAAGTGTTTTACCTTTGAGAACATGCAGATTTAAACACATTGCCAGGCTGAGAACGGGAGGTGCAGTAACCCATTAAAGACTCATTAAATCTTCTGTGTCTGCTTGTCCCAGCACTTCAGTAAAGCCTTTTGATTCTTATGCTGCTTTCGAAGAACGTGTCTTTTCAGTCGGTGATGCTATGTTGTCACGGCTGCAACTTTGAAACAAAGGTTGAGTTTTGTCAACGAGAACATCAGTAATTGTTTTCACCAAAGTTTGATAACAGCGTACTTGTATGCAAAAGAAGGTTGTAATGAGTCTATTGCAGCTCCAGAAGAAGCTGTTGAACTGCCTCAAGTGATGTCACTTGAGACTGCATGAATTGTGGCTGAATAATGAAAGGTTGAAAAAGTTGTGGAGTTAGAAAGGAGTAAGATTCTTGGTAGGGATTGCTTTGATGAAAGATCTTCCTAGTGTTTACAACAATAACAGAAGTAAACAAAATGACTAAAAGATGTCTTCTTCTTATTAAATTTTACTTAATCTAGTTTGCATTGTTGTAAATCTCACTTATAATATTTTTTAACATGCTCTGCTCTATGAGACCATAGACTGTAAATAATATGGATGTAGGATCCGTGACGTCACCCATCTGTTTCTGAAGCGCTGTTTTGAGGCCAATCGTCGGCGGGAGCCATATTGGTGCTGTTGAGCGATTGTGATGTAAAGAGGCGGGCTTCGAGCTTCATAGCCAACAGTGACAGTGTTCCCGCCTGTCAATCAAGTCAGCTGTGCCTCTCATTGGAAGACTCGTAATCTCAATATCTTCGAAATTGCCTCATTAGAAATAAATTCACCCCCGTACAGTGTGTGCCGATCAAGAAATGAGCTTTCCAGACTACACTCGTCTTTTGTACCAGGCTGTAAACGTGTTTATTTCTGCTCTAAAGATTGGCAATACTGCATGCTCCAGTGTGGAGTGAGGCTCAGCAATGACATGGGACAAACGTCAGGGCTTCACGTCTGTTGTGAAACTAACAGCATTCACATCATGTTTAAAATTAACTTGTTTATTGTCACAGACTTTACTGTACAGCTCTGGGAAGGTGGCCTGGAATGCAGTGTCAAGTTGGCAGGACATACCAGAGAACCAAAAGACGGCAAAAAAGCTGCATTCTTTACCATGGAGATGGGCTGGTCGCCTAAAGCAGTGAATTCAACCACCTTCTCTGTCATCGTTAAGGCCTTTTCCTGTATGCTGCTTCAGCACATCAGCCATTCCTCTGTTGCTCTAATGAATTCTGTTGCATGTTTAGTTTTAGATGTTGTGGGTAGCATTGAACACACACAATTGGAAATGGCTGTTTGTTGGTTTTTCCTTTCTGGTTAGAAATATTTCCACACTCCTGACATTTTAGCCACGAGGTTGCTGATGTTATGAAACAGACTGCCCTGTGTTTGGTATCTGTTTTTGCCTTTTGAACCATCTGTCCCTGGAGAGTTACCGTAGGCTGCTGGAAAGTGGTTGGTGTTTTTATAATCTGGCTGGCTGCGTACGTGTGTTCGTGCATAGAGTTCAAACCATGGCTTGAGTTCCACGTCAATGTACCGTTATTATTTTCTCATTAAGTACAGTTAGGCAAACCCAGAATGCTTGATTACAGTCTTGTTTTAAGCAATAAATCTCAGAAGACAAATTAGATTCTCTGAATGAATGAAAAAATAATATTTTATCTCCACAGCTGCTACTTGGTGCCTCTTTCATTTAATCTTAATTATATTGCATTGAGCCTCGTAACAGTCACTCGCTGATGGAGACTCCACTGTGAGGCCTTACATTATTTCAGCTGAGCTCCATAAAATCATGTTAACCCTGCGATGCTCCAGCAGGCTGCTGGCAGCTGCATTACCGTAAGTGTGAGGTTACAGTCATATCTCCAGTGTGCAGTGTATCTATTTTCATTAAATGTTGCTTGACCTCAGTTCACAGGACAACTTGTGAAGTAAGACAGATTCTCATGGAAACATTGTTCTTCAAAGACCAGCTAATGTGGCAAAGATGGGCTTTTTGATTTCAGGACTCACTTATGTATGCAGATTTTATCTCTGTCCTTTTCAATTTAGAGAGGGCTGCAGGGGCTTCTATACTTCTCAATTTTAATTAAAACTTTTTCCCTGGAGTAAAATCTGCATTATTATCTTAGGACAATGACCGTGAAATAAATACCAAGAATAATATATGCATGCTGTGCGTTTTATTCTTAAAGTATTATAACCTTCATTCACGGGCTAATGCAGTGCATTTTGCAGCTCCTGCAGAAGCATGGCCTTGTGCCCAGATTCATCGACTGTCAATTAAAAGAGAAAGGAGCCCCAGGTTTAATCATCTCCGTATTGAAAGATAATTTGAGCAAGGTAATAAGGATTTAGGAGTTATGAGAGCTGTGCTGAGCAAAGCTTCACCTCTGAATTAAAGCAGGTGTGACTCAAACTTAAGAGTATTAATGAATCTCTTATAGCAATTTCTTCTACTATGCTGTGTGGCACTAGGGATGGCAATGTCTGTTTTTATGGTTCATTACTCAGGCCCACCTTGAAATATCTCGACCACTGCTGAATGGAATACCATTAAGGTTTGTACAGACATTCATTCTCCCAGATGATGAACCCATTGATTTTGGTGATCCCTAATTTTACACTCTTTTCGTCATGAAGTTAAATATTTATGAGTTTCAATTAAATCTCTTGACGAATGTTGGATATACTGCCATGAAATTTGGTGTCCCCATTCAAATCTTCCTGTAGATGAATTGTCTCTTTGTTGAATCTTGAACTTTTGATTTTGTGCCTAAAATTATGATTTCTATAAAAGTCAATTTGTGCCCAATACCGCCTTTTAGACTCAGTGGTATTTACACCTATCAGCCATAACATTATGACCACCTGGCTAATATTCTTTAGGACCCCCTCTCTCATCAGGGGAGGGTAAAAACAGCCCTGACCTGAGGAAACATGGACTACGCTATAGATGTGCTGTAGTATCTGGCACCAAGACATTCACAGCAGATCCTGAAAATCCTGGACGTTGCAAGGTGGGACCTCAAAGGACTGTACTTGTTTGTCCAGCACATCACACAGATGCTGGATTGAATTGAGATGCGAGGAATTTGGAGGCCAAGTCAACACTGTATTGTGCCCTTAGGCCACCTTCTTCCATTTCTAATGATCATATGCGCATTGTAGGCACTTTCAGGGGTCAGCATGGACACCCTGACCAGTCTGTAGCTACACAGCCCGATACACAGCAAACTGTGATGCTCTGTGTTCTGAGATCTTTCTATCAGAACCAGCAGAACCTTTTCAGCAGTTTGAGCTCTAGTGCTCTTCTTCTGGATCCAACCACACAGCCAAGCTTTCACTCCCCAAGTGCATCAGTGAGGCTTGGTTTCCCATGACCCCGTTGTCAGTTCACCAGCTCCCTTCCTTGAACCACTCTTGGTTGGTACTGACCCCTGCATACTGGGAACCACTCACAAGAGCTGCAGTTTTGACTCTGACTCTTAAGGCTGATTTATACTTCTGCGTTGAATCAACGGCGTACCCTACGCCGGGGGTCTGCGTAGCTCCCGTACCTACGCCAAGGCCTACGCACGTAGCTGACGTGCACCTCCTCCAAAATGTAACTCCCCGTAGAGCCGACGAGGCTTTGTCTTTCCCGCATTTACAGCACTTCCGGGATCCCGGAATTCGGCCACACATCGGCCGTGTATTCCATCTCCTCCTCTCTATTCTTCATGTAATCATGTCTGTATGATAAACAGCAATATGTATCAGCTGTAGATTAACATAACACGCTCTGAATCACTGTAGAAAAGTAAACAGAGATTGTAGCGGGACCGGAAGCAGACGGCCGGCTATCAGAGAGACCACACTGCCTTCAAGAGTTTAGGAGGAGAATTGCTGTGTGACACGGACACACCGACGCACAAGTATAGGGCTCATGTCCACGTCAGCCCCTGCTGCGTAGGGGCGACGCAGAAGTATAAATCAGCCTTTACTCAGACCATCATAATGTGGCCTTGTCATGTGCTCCAATCCTTACGCTTGCTCCTTTTTTTTGCTTCAAACACCTCAACTTTGAGGACAAAATGTTCACCTGCTGCCTAACATATCCAACCCACTGACAGGTGTTACACAGTATTAAATGATTTTGACTTCACATGTCAGCAGCCACAATGGTATGTTAATATATATATATAAACATTGTGAAAAATGTATTTGCCAAGCTAGCATTAGCTTAGCTTTGAGCCTAACGATGCCTGATAGCACCTCCATAGAGCTGCTTGGATACCTGTCAAATCATAGTCTGGCTGAATAAACATTATGAGACCAACTGGCCATCAGCCACATTTTCACAAAATGTGTTTTGATTAAATTTAACTTTCTATTCAGAAAAACAGATGCACTTCCAGCTGTGTTCTGCTTCTTATTCAGAAATTGTCACACCTGCAAACATCTCAGTATTTTTACATCCACTGAGGCGCTTCATGACAACAATGGAAGCTCCTGTAAATCAGCCAATGTGGACATTTTTACCCAAAACTGTGGCTATATTTCTTAATTTTCACCCCTTTCCATGAGCTGTGATTTAATCCAGACTGGTGCTGAGCTGCCAAATCTTTTCATAAACTTAACCTCATTAATCACCTTCAGTCATCTTCATCATCCCCCCTCTCAGGGTCTAACAGACCCCCACTGTTAGACTTCATAGCCCAGCTTAGACCTCAATGTGAGGTTTAACAAATCTGAGCATTTTGTATTCATCATATTTGATGAAAGTGGATCCGTCTGATTATTTTTTTTTCATTTGCTGTCCAATTGGTGGCTTACCTGCTGTTTTGCTGAGATCCAGCGTCAGGCTAAAAATAGAGCTGAAGGATGCTGATGAACAGTCTCTCCTGGTTTCTCTCTGCTTCCTTCGCTCTCTGTGTAAAGGTGAAGAGCAAGAAAAAAAACTGCCTTTATATGTTTCAGGAGATATTATGATGCTGTTAGTGATTCTGAACAGCCATCTTATCCCTCATTTAAGACATCGTATTGTGAATCTTGCTGTGAGTGGTCTTCCTCGCAGACTGCGTGCTCAACAAGCAGCACCACAGTGTTCTCTGAAATCTACAGAGGCGTGTGCTAATGCATTCAGCCTGTGACCTCTGTTATTCTATTTGATCATACAAAACAATGTTAATTTATATTTAATAGCTGTTTGTCATGGGTAAGCACACTGGGCCTGTGTCAGAGAGACCAGCCGTACACAAAGCACACAGCAGCTGGGCCGCTGCTATTTGAGGCTCACCTGGAGTCGGGCACCAGTCCACTTGTTGTTTGTCACAGCCAAATGTCTTGACGTCACACTGGTGTCAGGCAGAAACTGTTTTTTGTTGTTATCTTTCTTTCAGATTTCTGGCTGTGATAATGCTCTTCAAAGCTTTTTGAAGGCAGAAACAATCACCTAGACTTTCAGTGAGAGCTTTTAGATAAAATTCTACTTGCCTGACTCACCTGAACGACGCAAATGTCTCAAAAAGGTTGATTTCATTTTTGGTTTCTGCTAATTCCCATAAATAATTAATTGGAAACACTTGTACAACAGTGCAAATCACTCAGTGAAGTGGAGCTGAAATGATTCACAACTCAATTGAGAACCTGATCAACAGAAATGAATCTGCAGGAGTCTGACAAGCAATAATGCATAAAGATTAGCCACTTTACTTTGCCTTTCACACTGGTTGAATGAATACCTAAAAGATCTGAAAAGTTTGTTTAATAGAACAAGCAATTTTAAGATGTCACACTGGGAATTCTGGACTTGTGATTCCCATTTTCACAAATTTCCTGCCAGATTAATAAATTAAGGAAAGAGTACCCTGATCAGCCAGAACATTATGACCACCTGCTTAATATTGTTTTGGCCTCCCTCTCACCAGGTCAAGGCCAAAACAGCCCTGACCTGAAGAGACATGGACTCCGTTCCACCTCTGGAGGTATGCACTAAGACACTGGCAGCAGAACCTTTAAGTCTTTAAAGATAGGGCCTCCTTGGGTTTGACTGGGTTGTCCAATACTTCCCATGTATGCTCAAATTGGTTGAGATCTTGGGAATTTCAGGACCAAGTCGAAACTTGGTCTGGTTCTGCTCACATGCCAGTTATAGGCACGTTCAGCCGTTGACAAGGGTCAGCATGGGCACCCTAACTGGTCTGCAGCCATTAAGTCTCATACACAAGAAACTGTGATGCACTGTGTGTCTCACATCTTTCTGTCAGAAACAGGATTTTCCCATCATCTTTAGCTCTAGCTCCTCTGTTGGATCAGCACCCATGACCCTGTTTTTTTGGATATGCTTTGACCAAATGCCATCATCTTTTGTTGCTCACATCCTTACCTTGACCCAAGACAAAATCTTCACTAACTGCAAAGTAGATCCCCCCGCCAAAGACAGGTGCCTTTATAAAGAGATATTCACTGTTATTCACTTCACAAGTCAGGGTCCAAGAATCAGTTTCGCTGATTTGTAAAACACCTTTTTAGTAAAAACACTCCTATAAAACAACAGTACAATTCCTGCCCAGCACCCAAAACAAGGTTAATAACAAGTAGCTAAAAATATGCTTTTGAGGCAGATAGGTGGTGGAGACCAAAACAGGGCAAAAATTAGGGGATAGTCTTACTTTTGTCGGGCAAACACAGACCTGACTCCAAACGAGTGTAAATGCTGCTGTGAAGCTGCTTGTGGTGTAAATAATTCTAGTTTGTTTGTCATAGCTTGTTACAGTTGCCCCCAAGTGGTCAAAAATCCCTTTTCCAAGCATTTATTAATTTATTTTCCTTTAATGTGTAATTTAAATCAACCATACAACTTGTTAATGATACTAAAGGTAATCCACCACTGCTAGTTTTCTCAAAGTTATGCCATTGTTGGCAATGCACTGTACTACAGGGGATAATGTATTCTTGAAGAATCATAAAATATCCTCTAAGTGACCTTGTTTCTTCACTCTCCAAAATTCACAATGAAATGCTTCAGTTATGTGAACAGTTCGTATTTTGGTAGCTATCTGGGCCGATATGCAAAGTTCTACTTGATTGCCTCCTCACTCGGTGCATATCCAATGAATAAGCCCGAGAGCATGAAGTTAATAATGTAACCCCTTCACATGTACTCACCTTCCTCAGGCTGGTCACACTGTGCTCCATGTGCTCATTGTTGCATGGACAGAAGGGGAGAGGTAGCAGGCTTGGTAATGATAATTATCACCCAGTCATATTCTGTAGTCCATTAAGAGTCGATGCGGGCGCTGATCTGCATAGCTGCAGTGCAGATAAACAGCATCCAGGAGGATAATGTCTGGACCGAGAGTCTGTGACTGATCCAACATTTTTGAGGAGAAATCAATCCCCTGTGTCTCTCTGGCTGCAGAGATTGATTTTAGCTGTGTGCTGAAATGAGGTTTAATTAAATTAGAGGACAGGCTATTAATGGTTGTTTCCAGCTCTCATAAGGAGCAGTCAGACTCTTTTATTGTTTACCTTTTATAGACCCTTGGGTGTGCACTGTGGCAGGACATAAACAGACTCATCAGACAGAATCACTCCTGTTTTCCTTTTCTCTGTGGGTTCTGTCTCAAGGATTGTGTCGTTGTGATTTTTATCTTTACTGGGGGCATGTTGTGTGTTAAAATGAAGGTGACAGGCACTTCTCATTTCCTCCTCTTCCTCCATTTACAGTGGAAAAACATTATTGGATTTCCCCTTCACATGGTGGATATCACTCTCACATGTTGGGATTTTTCCAGTATTTACTCAGAAGAGGTTTGCATCATCACACTGCCCCTCTGAAGTGATGATAGCAATCGCTTTATAGCCTGGGGATTATTTTGGGTGCTGTTAGTTGCTTGGAGTTCTGTGAATAATAAATGCAGCTAATTACAAAACGAGGAGGCCTGCACTCTGGTAGGTTACAGACCATCTGGTTTGGAGAGTGTGAGAGCTGAGAGAGATAAAACTCTGGTGAGGAGAAATTCCTTGAGGGCAGAAGCTGCTGATCAAAGGGAGACCAGCTCTCTGATGAGGAGGGATTTTTCCTATGAGAGCGTCTTCAGTCCCGAGGACTCGCTCATTATCTACAAAACTGAAGAACTTCATGAGTACCTTCTTCAAGGTTTTGTTGAATTAAACATTACAAGTGAAAATACTTTCATCTAACATACCTCATATAATTTGTTTAAACCACATAGCAGGAGAACTGACTCTGTAACAGTGGGCTACGTTTTTATGTCCAGAAATAAATTGATTCATCTTTACACCAATCCCACTATACATGTTTGTTGTTTGGTGAACCGTGATCATAAAATTTGATTCAAATTAAGGCAGATCTTTTCTTGTCTTGGGGTATCAAAAATGTTTGATATTATCGCAGGTCTTTAGTCTTGTCTTTTGCAAAACGTGTTCAATGATGTGAATATGTCAATAACCAACAGGGGCCAAGCAGGAAACTGCAAAATAGCAAAACAAATAGGACGGAGAGGAAAAGTCGACAGAAATTGCTGTGGTCTATCTAGCTAGCTTACCAACTGCAGTCCCAAATGGGGATATGAAACACATTTAATCTTTCTGTAGGGGACTCTGCAAGGTCCCAAGTCCTTGCAAAATCTTAAGTTTGGGATTTGTTGACACCTTATCACAAGATGTGAGAGGGTGTCAGAAATAAGTCTTTAAAAGTATTTGAAGTCTTTGATGCTTTGAAGTCTGTACCCACTATACGTGAGGGCACAATTTAACCACTGAGGTAAACAGAGACCCTGCATTTTGACATTTTTTATTTACATGCTTTTTTGAACAATTCCAATTCACGCTTAAGCAACTGAATTGGAAACAAAGGCAAAGAAATGTACAGTGTATTGGAAGTATTGCTTGGCTGAGGATGAAGATGTGTGCAGTATTGACAGTTAATGCAGTAAGCCACATTGATCCAGACCTGGTGAATAAATCATGCCGTACGTTTAAACCAAATGTGCCTCAAAGCTTCCACTGAACTGACAGACAATGACAACAGAGTAAATCTTTCTACACTTCAGTATGAAACGTGTCAAGATGCAGAAATATTTGTTCAGTCTTTACATCCAACAGCCCTCCTTCCTTGACTTCTGTGCTTCGGTAAATACTTTTGACAGTTACGCTTGACGTTTATTTCCCCTCCAGAGGATTTATTACCCATAAACTTTCAGGAGGTACACCTTTTCACCCCATTTATGCCACTTTGAAATAGGAGCATAATTTAGGAGGAAATGCTTATGCATATATCCTCTGAGATTTGTGCTAATGATTCCCTTCAATGAAAGCCAAAAGCAAGATGGATTTAGCTGCAATTAATGCCAGCTGCAAGATGAACCCAACATGATGAGACCTGGTGCAAGATAACCAGCAGCAAAGAGCATATTAAATACTATGAAACCTTTGACCTGTGTGATTGTTAAAGTCTCCTCTCAATTTGGGACTAAATATAAATTATCTTGGAAAAACTGTCCTGAACAGTCTTTTATTTACTTATACTTACCGGCATTTTTTGGTAAGTTGCAGTTTTTTTTACATATATGAATCTTTCAATGTTCCATACCTTTTAAACAATCTATCCAAAGCAGGGATAAGATACTTCTAACTCTATATGGCTGGAGGCACCTGGACAGTTCAAGGTCTGATGTTACCTTTTTGATGTTTTGACAGACTTTCTGAGGCATGTATATGTAATGTAGAAGAGAGAAAGGTGAATGAGTTCAATTATAAATCTTTCAGGGGCTGCACTCAAGCTATTTCTTACTTCTCTCCAACCTGAATGCACAACCTCTTCGACAGCGGCCTTTAAATAGCATTTCTTCCATTTATACTCCAGCCCTGCGAGTCAACACGTCTGTATTGAATTTCCTGCAAATCACACGTGAAAATCACACCGAGAATCAATGGAAAACACCATCGGGATTAATAAATTACAGGGTTTGTTACAGTGGAATTACAGGAGTCTGAGAGATTTTCTCCTGTTGTGAATGAGTCATGCAGGATGAGAGATGTCATATGCTCTCTTATTTTACTCACCGAGCAACAAGCACCTGCAAGACATCACCACCAAGGACACCTAAATATTGATTTCAGTCCTCACGCACTTTCTGCAATCATCTTTGTGGGAAAAATCCAATGTTTTAAACCCATTACCAGCTTCATCCGTAAATGAAATATGTGGTTCAAGTTTCTTAAGATTTTTATGCAACTACTGTTGTCAAAAAAGTACAAAATTAAAGATTTAAATTCTAAAAATATTACCCTCCAAGATCAACTGAGCTTCCTTCCCTCTTTTTGACATCACCAAACTAAAGTAGACATCGAGTCATTCACACAACCAGAAAATACCCCTAAACCAAAACCCCTCTGTCATGTGAGAGTTAATTGGATGGTGAAAGATGCAGCTCAATAGGTTTCCTTTGTGCAATAAGCTTAGGTGACTATGATGGTGGAGTCACTTCCCTTCTCTGTAAGCTGCTTTGAGCATAATACAAGAGCAGGGAAGTTCACTGGCTGTTTCAGTGGCTAAGAAGCTAAAATGAACAGAGATAAAACTTCTCTAGGCTTGTTAAGTCTTTGAGTGTTTTTTATTTCTCTGTTATAAGAATGTAGCAATTGCAGAGTAATGAAGGTTTTTATTGTGCTTTCTTCAATTTCTTTGGTTTTATAGTCACTGGCTTATTCAATTCCAAATATATGGAAGTCCTAAACAGACATATATCAGTGCATATTATTCACTCTGTTTTCCCACGTTAACCACTTCATTTCAGTTGTTTTCTTGTGATAATTTTTTTTTTGTTATCTTAAGAACTACACTAGTTTTCTCATTATAAAGGATTCATTTATATATTTTTGTCAAGATAACAGCTTGTTTCTTGCATGATAACAGTGTGTCATTGGGTGATGTCGAAAACTAAACAATAGGTTGGTGAAAGTGATAGATCAGACAATTGCATGCCATGCTGCCATTGCCCATACTAATGAGGGAGGTTAAGCCTCATCCCTGTTTGTTATGTGCTTGTGCAACTCTGGGGTTAAGAGGTGTGGTCATCTGTCATCAAGTCGAGATCTTGAGAAGACAACTGAAATGGCTGTTATCACAGGAAAACAGAGAAAACAAGATGAATGGTCACATGTCCACTTAGGTTTTCCACATGAATGAAATAAAAATGTTCTACTTGTGTTTTTATTTGTGAATCATGAACACAGTATCGGAAAATTCTAAAACCACTGAAACAGCCGGTCACAAAACAATCACACTGGGCAAGGCAGCAGTGACTGAACACAAGAGCACCAAATTGAAGGAAACCCACACTAGCTTTGGAGATGTTCAGAGGGGAATCATTTTCCTCATCTTTTAAGTGTCTAATTGTCCAAAGGCAAGAAAACACAAATCATACAGTCTGTGGGGAGGAATTGTTAAACTGGTTTGCTGAGTGTGGCAAACTTGAACAGAGCTATCAGCACCAGCCTGCTTGGTGGTCACTGCAGGTTAACATGCACATGCCTGTCCTGGTTATGCTTTGCTCGTGCTGAGTGGTTATACCAGTTTCACCAGACAGTGCCTTTAAACAACTGTATCTCCATTTTTTACATCAAAATACTGCCAAACCACACAACATTACAAGATGTCGGCTGTGATGCTTGTTTACATCGAGGTAGTAAGGCATTGTAGTATTACAGCTCCAGCTAATGGCAAGTCACTGCGCTACAATTTGGACACAACCCATGTTGTATAACATATTTTGAACAACAATGATAAAAATATTTATATATGTATTTGTCTATAATTATTTAGCTGCTGACTAGCAAGGGTGTGGCCATTTAATTGTTTAGTGTAACTAAATGCGCACATCCCCAGCTAGCTTCCTGCTTTGTGCTTGTGAGACAGCCAATGTGACAATCTGCTAACTATTAAAAAGCATGGTATGATTGGGATTAAACACTGAAATTAATTACTGAATGTCAGCTCGAGAACTCTTAATGTTGAGTTATGCGTCACTGCCTGTTACTGACTGTAAATGAACATGTTGGCAAAGCATTTCAGTGCTAGCTTTTGGTAATTGTCTGTTTACTTTAGTATAAACATCACAAATAAACCTATTGATGGAACAGCTTATATTAGCAACCACATAAAATTCAAACTGAGCTGTCCATACCCGCTCCTTTATCAAAAGTTTGAGTCAACAGTGCTTTTTGACAAATAGTAAAATGTCAGCAACCTTTCTCCTTTGCAGCTGTGTATGTAGTTCAGCTGGAGAATTATACCTGTATGCCAGTGACTGCAAAAGAGGGGGTATTACCCATGATTGCAATAGAGCTGCTCAAGCAATGAACACTGTCAGTCGGCTGTTTCAAGCGGCTGCAGCTTTCTGTGTAACCCGGCTGGAAGTGGATAATGGAAAGAAAGAGATGAAAGAAGGAGGGCATGAATCACAAGCAACCCTGTGTGGTTGTGCTCTGAAGGAAACCCTTTTAGATGCTTACACACACATTTTCTTTGAACAGAGCCCACTGAAGTCTCATTGTTAGTTTCATATGCACTTTCAGAAGACAAGCTGTTTGGGTTTTGCTTGTATTAATGTTACAGGAAAAAAAGCAGCTTGATCAAACTGACTGATGAATCACCATCCGGTTGTATTATGGAGGCTTTACAAGCACACAAATTTGTATTATGACTAAGAATGTTCCACTATATGTGTCTCAGTGTCATACATAACTGAAAAGATAAACAAATATGTGAGGTAAGAGTTAAAGTTGTTAAAAAACCAAGATGAAGAGCATGGATGTGTGTCTTTTAAACTTATTCAAAGCGTTCTTTGCAAAGATAGCTAACAAACTGTCACTTTAAGATCTTTTCAGGTACCCTTAGAGAGGGTCCCTTTCTTATGAATTAAAATCAAACACACACTTGAAGCTCCTGTCAGGGGTTTTAAACTGATTATGTAAAACTTGAATGGATACTGATGCCACTATACGACTTAAAAAAGAAAACGGACCACCACTGAAAAGACTGATTGTTTCTTGACAGTTATTTTATTGTGTGTTAGTGAATACTGCAGCCAGGTAGGTGTCAGACAGGGCCATTAACATCACCCTGCCAACATAGCCTTTTTTTTTTTTCCTTTTACACAGCACCGAAGAGCTTTTTTAACAGTTGAAAGAAAGCAGGATGGATTTTTCAAATGAAAACTCTACTTTTGCTAACGCAGAACAAGACCAGCATAGATATGAGTGATACCACATAACGATGTTATGTTGGAATTTGGTTCAGGTTACATGTTTCCCTGTTCTGTCCAGACAACATGCTCACAACTTAAGGCTGATTTATACTTCTGCATCTCCCCTTAGCAGCAGGGGCTGACGCGGACATTAGCGCTACACACTTCTGCGTCGATGTGTCTGTGTTGTGCATAAATTTCCTGCTACGATCTCTGTTTGCTTTTCCACAATGATTCAGAGCGTGTTATGTTAATCTACAGCTTATACATGTTGCTGTTTATCATACAGACATGATTATAGGGAAGAAAAGAGAGGAGGAGATAAAATACACAGCTGATGAGCGGGGATCCCGGAAGTGCTGTGAATGTGGGAAACACAAGCCGCCAAGCGGACCAATAACAGGGCTTGCGGTCTGCATCAATTCTACGGGGAGTTACATTTTGGAGGAGGTGCACGTCAGCTATGTGCGTAGGTCCTGCATGGTACGGGAGCTACGCGACCCCCGGCTACGCCATTGATTCGACGCATAAGTATAAATCAGCCTTTACGCTGCAAAGTGGAGACCATAAGCAACAAGGGTAAAAAAAAGTCCAGCACTCACACTTAACTCCCCTCTGGGCACTTTGAAGGAACTGCATTTTGCTTATTATCCATGCACACACACTTATGCTCTCAAAACAGCAAGAAGAAAAAGTAAGTAAGAAGGTTTCACTTTCAGCTATCACCATGTCTAGTTCACAACTTTCACATATCTTGTACTCTGATTCATGATGACACACCTGAACGCTCCAACCCCCCGTCAGCTATGCCATTAACATGTTTTGTGCTCAGTGGCAAATGTAAAAAAGCCAACAGGCTAAATCAGGATGTTGAGGTGCAGGTCTGCTTGTCTCACAGACCTGCAGCCTGCTTGCCTGACATTAGAATCTTTTGGTTACGTACATTGGCATAAAGTGTGCCTGTATTTATTGTGCTTCAAGGGGGATTAGCCACTTAGCAATTCAGCTAGTCACACAGAGCTTTCAGTTGTAAATGATGTAGTTAATTATTAAAACACCTTGCAAATTGCTAAACCAGTAAAACCTACAGCAATATACTCAGGACTACAATCCAATTACTTTGTTGATTGCCAACACAGTGTTCTGTGAGGGCAACATTGAGCCCTGTGTGACATTTTTGTTCTTCTGCCCATAGTTCTCAAGAAATCAACACGCTATCTTTAAGTGATTGGATAGATTTTACAGGAGGGATGTCCTCTCACTGTTGACACATGTTTTCCTTCTCTGAAGACCTGGCTTCCAGGTACAAACAGGAATGCTTGGATTCACACTCCTACAGCTTGTATGATTATAATCTGTAGCTCTTTCAAGCATATTGCGTACCGAAAATGTCCTGCAGGGAGCTACTTCAATCATTTCCATTACCCAGCGGGAAGGCATCACTTGGTGATATGTGCCCCAGTGAGGCTTCAGCAGCACAAGCGGCTGGTTAGATTGCATGAACCTTATAAGAAATTCAAAGAGGATGTGCAGTTCCACAAGTAACATTCACAGAAATTGATATTTTTGCGAGCAGCAGATGCATTAGTGAAAACATTAATTTGAGGTTCTTTGGTAGGCCTCTTATGATGACCGACTGTGAACTTATTGCACTCCACAAATAACAAAATGATTGAGAGCTGTTTGGCAGTTTTTTCCTGAGAAGCAGCTGGCTTGGGGTGGCTGAGTCAGGATTGTTTTTATTTTTCAAAGTAGTTCCTTTCCTTTGCTCACACTTTGCACCCCAGAGCTCCTCTTCTCACTCTGCATGTGTTTTCTGTGCCTACAGGAACTTAGTTTGAACACTGGCACACAGGACTGCCTCAGCTGGTCCATGTGCCTCCTCAGCATCATTGCTCTCTCAAATCCTCAGACAGTAAAGTTGAAAAGCACAGATGTGAGTGACGGGTCTAATTTTAGATGCTGAACACCGGGCAGAAATTTGCAACCACACAGGCCTACAAGTTTCTGTTCAGTGTTTTCAGTTCTGTTAACATTGTGTGCCTGTTTACCTTCAGACATTTGCTTGTCAGGCAACATAATAATACCAAAAGTAGCCACCCAGTGCAACCCACACTACAAGGCGATAGCCATTTCACTTTAGAAAGAAAATTTCCACCATGACTAGATGTTTCTCTGTGTACTTTCTCCCTCCTGGAATACAGCCTGTTGCTAGAGGCTTGCTGTGTCTGTGCTAAAGTTAGAGAATATGTCCTGGGCCCATATGCACGTCCAGCCATTACACAAACAGGACCATTAGTCTTAACGTACCACTATGGAACAGCCCATTTGGCCGTAGTGTTAGCCGCATGCACAACTGCAAATAATTGGCCAATTAACTAATTGCGCCATGAAAGCGAGGCTGGTGCAAAACATCATATGTCCAGGGAACCTCCTGGAAAAACCCTTATGCAACATATTAGAATTGTGCATGCCTACTACGCATAAACAACAATAAACATGGCGAGCGATACCGGTGTGACTGAGAGAAGATCAAGAAAAAACAAATTTCAGCGGAAGAAATGGACCCTTTATTACAAGAATATAGAATGAACAAACGGCTATTATCAGCAAGTCAACCGTCAAAGATCATACTTTTCCAAAGGATCTGTTCGATCCCTAATGATCCGTTGTCTTTGCATATTTGGTCTTGAACGGTAACGCATAAGCACTGTGTTCGCCATCCTTTAAACAGCCTAACAGGTGCGGTAATCCTGCCGTTAGCACCTGTAATGGTAGGGTCTAACGCTGTTAAATGTAATGCTTTGTTGGGGCGTTAACCTGGCTCATGCATACAGCTAATCAATTTTTTATTCCACCATTAGTACAAACGGCCTGTTTTCATCGCTTATGGCTGGACGTGCATACAGGTCCTGATGTTTTGGAAATGGAAGAGATTTTGACTCAAAACTTGTTAACTGAGCATAACATTCTTTAAAATGTGTCAGTCGTCAGTATCATTCTTTTATTTGATACAAACAATATCAGATAAAACAAACATGTTTGAGTGTATGAATAGTACTTGGTTCCTCAGTTATGTAAGCTAGCAGCAGTGTAAGAGTTAAATGCTCTACATTTTTTCTGTTAAATTTGGAATGAGTTTTCATGTAACTTACAAATGGTGCTGGTTATACATTTCCATATCTTTATTATACTTTACTGTTACATTAGCTGCAAGGTTTTAACATATTTTATTTCACACATACTAGTATAGCGTAGGCAGCCACAAAGCTAGCTGCTATTCATAGATGGTTTTAAAACAATTTAGTTGAAACATCAGAGTCAACAAAGGAAGGTATTTTCTTTTTCTTTTTAGAGTTATTTTTGGGGCATTTTTGGCTTTATTATAGGAGAGTTGAAGTGAAACAGGGAATGTGGGGAGCAGAGGAAGACAATGGCAGTCTGTGTGTCAAACAAGCAACTACTGCGACAAGGACTAGAGCTTCTGTTGCACTTTGAGAGGTATTTTCAAAGCTAATAAAGCTACTTTGGCAGCTATAGTTGATTAAATCTGTCAAGTTCAAGATTTACGTTGTCTGAAACTCAATAGTTGGATTGAGGCAGGTGATCATTGAAATCTTTTATCTCGGACCTCCTCTTTCAGTTCTCTTGAAGTGTTTTTCCTTAGCAATAGTTTCAGTCACCAAAATGAAAGACGTGCTTTCGTCTGCAGTCAATAAGTAATTACACTCTTAGGTGTAAATCTGCCATCCAACTCCAGACTATCACAGCTAATGTGCAGGTGTAGCTTATAACCAAGTAATATCTCATTGAGTGAAGGATGGACAACAGAGGGTTGTGTGAAGTTAACATTAATCCATCTCATTTTACATTTTATGCAGATGGAAGGTTTTCATTTTAACAAAGGAGTTAGTCTGAGACGATGCATGGATTATATACTGGATTAAGGGATAACAGTAACCTTTTTATTGTTTGATGCACTGATATCAGTGTAACTGAATAACCATGTAGACCCAGCATGAGATACTTACATGCTCTCAGATGAAGAGGTTGCCAAATGTTTTAGATGTATTTACAGCTGCTGTTTCCTTTTTGTTAAAGCAGAAGAGACATATTTTCATTTCCAGTGAGGGGATGTCTTTTTCTGAACACAGTAATTATGTTGATGTTTGTACAACAACTTCTTGTTTCTCTGTGAGCACAGTATTGTATAATTTGTTCAAATTGACTCATGTGTATGTTGAGCTCTGCCAAATGCGGTTAATTCCATACAAATTGGTACTGAGGGCTTGTATGTATATACTGGATGGCTGTTCAGGTGTAGGGGAAATGCTGTTTCTTGTCTGTATGCTGACGCACAATCAGTGTTCAGATAACTAATCCTTGCCTCTGCCTCCGCACTCGTCAACCTGTAAAGGCCAGGGTGACAAGGTTAAAGGCACTGTAGTGTTTCACAGATCCTGAAGCCCCTGGAGTGCAATTTGTTGACAGAAGAGTTGCTGCTAAGTCAAAGGTTGAATAGAGAGTGCCTCGGATTAACTCAGGAGGCATGTTGACTGTTTATGTACAGGTTGTCATGATTCACCTTCTCAGAAAGGCTATTGAGTGATTCATTAATGGTGGGTTAAGGAGTACAAGAGTGTTTAACATAAGCATCAGAAGTAATATCACATAGGCTACATACATAATCTGTAAGGAGGAAAATTCTCAACGAAGTAACTTGTAACATAAAGTAAGATGTTAGACAGAATTGTTGTAATAATAAATCATATTTTTGGATTGTAATTATTGATCCATAGTAGTTACTGGTAATGTTTTGAATTTTAAGTCAGATGACTTAATACATTGTAATGGAATATTACTTATTTGATGTACTGTTCATACTGTTGTATTATAATTCTGCAAAATGACAAGCTTTTAAAATGTTTGTACTAAGGTGAATCACTTGAACAACAACCGCTAATCTCTTCCATTGAACATGTAGTAGCTTTGTGCTCATTGTGCTGTCCAGTGTATTTCTTCAGCAAAAGGCTAACCAACCTGCTAGTTATCCAGCAAACCCACAGGAGAGTAATCAAGCTAACCAGAAAAAAAAATTGGTTATCCAGATAACTTACAAGGTGGTTAGCCATTTTAAACAAAAACTTGCTTGCAAACTAACCCACAAACTAGCTTACCAGCCAACACATAAGCTAGCTATTCAGCTAACCAACAAGTTTGTTATCCAGATAACCAACATGATAGGTATCAAACTACCTGATGAGCTAGTTATCGAGCTAACCAACGAGTTGGTTGTCCATCTGACTCAAGATGGTTAGCCAGCTTACCCTGAGCTAGTTTGCAAGCTCACTAGCAAGTTAGTCGTTCAGCTAACCTACAAGAAAGTTATCAAATTAATCACTAGCTTGTTTTATAGCTAACCCTAGTTACCTTGCTATCCAGCTAACCCACAAGATAGTTATGCAGCTAATCCACAAGTTAGCCATTAAACTAACCCACAAGCCAGCTAGATATTACCCAAAATCTAGCCAGCTTTCTTGAAAGTTAGTTATCTATTGCAACCTGGAACTAGATGATGTTTGTATATCTTAATTCAGTAACTGTCTATGAGTTGTCTAAGTTGCAGTTCTCCTGTCATAAAATCTGCACAAGGAAAATAATTTGCATTTTATCTTGGAAAGATTCAAGTCCTTAGAAATGGCAAGGTTTTTCTCTTTATAGTGCTAACAAAAAAAAACAGAGCAGTTGGCCCAAGTGATTTTTTTTTATGTTAATTAGCTTTTTGCACCATACTAGCCCTAAGAGGAAGAGGATATCATGCCTCTATTAAAGATTCTTTATTCTTTGATAAAGTACAGTTATTATATGAAGACCTTTTATTTATATATATCTTTTTTAATTAAGTCTAAAGGGAGAGGGGGTGTCTCAAGGTGTAACATGGCTGATTTGTGAGCAGTAAACAACAGAATGCAATGGTTTAATGATATTTAACATGTTGCAATGAAATGGTAATATTTAGCCTTGACATCATTGTAAATGCATTACAGTAACAATGCACAGAAAACTGTCATTTTGTCTGGAAATATTCCCGAGTGTGACATGGCTGAGTAGAAATGACAACATTCATGTCAAGCAAAACCTGGAGGGGGGAGTATCTCAGCAACACCGTTCTTAAAACGAGCCCAGGGATTGACCTGGAGTTGGGCAGTAACATGGTTGGATTGTAATGGTGATGATGTGTGGAAACTGCTCACTGTCCCAGGAGGGAAACACATCCTCAAGAAAGGAGTAAACAAATCTATGTATGAAATGTTGCTGATGTTCAGCCTCTTTGTTATATGCATAGAGGTGTATAATAAACGCATGGTTACTTGGACTATCTTGCATCCATTTACAAGCAGGTGGGTGCAGTAAATGGGGATTTGGGTTGGCTTTAAAAATGTTATAGTGCAAGTTCCCTTGGTTTTCTTTAGTGTGTGATTAGTTTGATAGTGAAGCATTTGTTTTGCTTGTGGCCATATTGTGCCAGCTTTGCTTGGGTGTGAGAAAGGATGCTATAGACAGACAATAAAGCTTCAAAGTTTTACCCCAGGCCAGCAGGGAAACGTGGTTCATTACAGCTTTAACATCAGAGTGAAGCAAAACTAAAAGGAGGAGTTACTTTAGACTTCTAAAAGTCACTCTCTCAAACAGGAAAAAACAGCTTTGAATTCCTGACCCCCTGTAGATTTAAAGAAATTATCAAAGATTACGCTGGTTATGGAACTACAAATACCAAAATTAAGAAAGAACACCGTGAGGGAGCCAATGGACCCCTGAAGTAACCACAGACCGACCAACCAACTAACCAACCAACCAATCAATAAATCAATCAATCAATCAACCAAATGCAACTCATTTATATATCACCTGCCAGACAAATCAAATGCAATTCAAAGTGCCTTACATTGAGTCAAAACAAGAAAAAGCAGAACATTTAAATAATTATTTGTTTGGTCTCTAAATCTATATGGGTTGACATCTACCTCAAGCATTGGACAGATGTTAAATTCACCCAGGTTCAATTCTAAACCAAACATTTGGTTCACATTAAGCGCTGAAAAGATGCTGAGCTTTGTGTCTGAGGTGACTTTATTCTAGTACTGACAGATCTTGATTATTGGTTATTCATGAAAAAACAGGCTGATGTCAAAATCTCAATGTGGGTTTGTCTTATTTTAATGAAGAAATGTAAAAATTGTGCATATTTATTGGGGGGCAATGTGGAGGAGAAGACCAGAAGCTAGCCTTTGTAGAGATTTCGGTTTCTATGATTTCACCTGTCAAGCTGATTAAAAATGTGTAATTCTTTTAAAATGTCCAGAATGACCCTTGTTTCATTCTATGACTAGTTTCGTGCCGCCATGTAGATTTAAAGTGTTCACGTGTGATCTCAAGTCAAGAGAGACGAGAAATAAGCATGGGCAAGAAGCCTGCCAAAAGAGTACAGTCGGAATGTGTGTATACTGTATATCGCTGTTCAGTTGGAAAACAAAGGGAATATACCGCTCCTATTTTTGATTAAAATTTGAACCAGATCGTCAGTTTTACTCTAATCAAAATGTTTATATGATTCATTTTCATTCTGATTTGGCCATGTTCCAAGTGTAATCTGATTAGAGGTGGTCTTGTAATCCAACCTATTGACTTCCAGCATTTAGATATAGACATGCAGTCTAAAAGGTATACAGAGTTGATGCCAAAACTGTCGGTATGATGTTTTTATTCTTAATGAAATATCCACATATTGAGAAACTTGGACTGTCAGGTTTTACTACTCGTTTCCATGGGGGCCAACAGAGAGGAAAAACAGAGATTTTCTGGATTGTTACTCAAACCTCTTGCTTCAGTAATCTACAGTTTTACTCCAGGCTTCTGTGATGTCACTCTTGGGTGTAGTTACAGGTACAGCAGAGCACACTGCTCCTCCACCCAACCATTTTCAGTGTGGAGGTGAAACAAGCTTAACATTCTGATCAGCTGAAGGCAGCAAAGCACTGCTATTTATTATGTTGTTGGATTACTCTTTAAATGAGCACATTTCAACAGAATTGCACTTACAGACTCCTTTTAGCTGTGATATTTTTTTTAGCTACTGTGTCATAATTTTATTGAGTTAATTAATACTCACCTTGGCAGAGAAGGCTATATGTTTTGTCAGTTTCATCCGGCTGTGTCACAGCTCCTTTCTGCTCCCTGACTTTTATGAACTCGTTTGCTGCTCTCGTTGTTTGCAGTGGCTCTATATCTGGGTACTTCAGAGGGAATATTGCAAACAAATGGAAAGTCCTCTAAATCCCTTTTCATCATAGCTCTTGCATCAGAAGGTCATAAAATACACTTGGCTCCTTGCTGAGACACTTGTGTGCTCTGACACTGCTCAAAGGAAAGACCATTTAGGTCCTCTCACCTGCTGTGACTCTCAAAAGGCTCTCACCTGGAGCATTCAGGCCGTGCTTTTCAATCTGGATTTCTGGAGCAATCGATAGAGATGTAAACAAATGAAGAGAAAATAGAATCAGCTTCATTTGTTCCCCCTTCACTTATGTGATTATGGTGAGACTGTTTCTTTCATTCCTCCAGGTTAAAACCAGATTTTCTCTCTTTTCATCTACAGGGTCCTCACGAAAGCACAGCGCCACACATTGGTGTCTGCAGAACATCGCACAAGAATCAGTGGACAGCTCTGATGAGGAGTTCTTTGATGCCAGAGGTTAGTATTTCATTCTATCCCTCCTTTTGTTACATTTTACGTTGTAATGCTTTTGTCAGGTCGGCAGCAATACCCAGAGAGATGAACTCGACTTCTGCATTATGCTGCCTTTTTTTCCAAGTCTCTGGAGCTTGATTTTGACGCTGCTCGGGCAGACTTCCAGAAAGCTTGTAGTTGTCAGCAGTGCGTACGAATCGGTTTGCATCATTGTATCACTATTACAGCGCTTCATGTAGCTGTAACAACTAGAACAACCAGTAGATTAAAAAGAGCAACACATTTGTTCTAGACCCAAACATGTTGAGGGCCGGAGGAGGACTTTGGCGGCCACAAAAATCTTGAGTCAGCAGCTTTGAACAAAAGCAAGTAGATTTGTCAGTGTCTGGCAGCACTGCAGGTGCTACATGAAGCCAGTATTAACAGTTACATTGTTGTCACTACCACAATCTCTTCCTTCTTTTCCCCACCAAACATAAAAATGGCAAAAATCACTCCTACTTTTGTCTGTTTAATGGAGTGAATTAAAAAAATTGCTATGTAAAAAAGTGACTTCCACCTGCATAAAACCTTAAGCTATTGCTAAATGTTTTCATTAATGGTTTGTTCAATAACATGTCAGAGAACTTGGAAATACTCTGTATAGTTTCTTAAAGTTTCTTTATGTGTCTTGTTTTGCCAGTGTGACTCTTCAAAATCTAAAACTGTTTATTTTACTGTAGCTGAAAAGCAGAAAATCCCTACAACTGCAAACTAAACCTATATTTGGCTTTTTAACTAGAAATAATCAGTAAAGGGTGCTGGCTTGTGCCTAGTGGTTAAATAATGCGTCTAATGCAGTTGTTCTCAAAGTGGGGTCCTGGGACCCCTGGGGGTCCCCGAACCATAGCGTGGGGGTCCGTGAAATAATTTGAATACATTTTTAATAAATTATAGAATTGTGCTGTGTCATTAGAAACAGCATATACACCATTGTTATGATACCATTTGGTGGCTCGAAGGGATATGTGAGTCTTGCTACTGTTAATTTTCTGAAAGCGTTTAAGATCAATTACTTGAAAAGTATAAATGCTGTCATGTTGAATCCACAAGGAATGAAATGACCCTCTGTTTTAAAGTATACAAGTGGTATTTACTTGATTCAAATTGAAGTGTTATCTGTTTATCACTATGGTACAGGTCTGAAGTATTTACATCGATCATTTTACAATACAAATAGTTCCAAGGGCAACTAAGAGTGCAAATGGTAGTAAGCATCTGCTTTAGTGATGGGAAGTTCGGCTCTTTTCACTTGGCTCCCACAGAAGAGACGGCTCTTTCGACTGCCGAAGAGCTCTTAATTTAGGATCTTTTGTAGCCATATGTTTTACCTTAACTTTGCACAAAGTAATGGTTTGTGTTGAAAACCCTTTTACATACAGTTTTAGGTGATTAGGGTTAGGGTTAGGGTTGTGATTAGGGTTAGGGTTATGGTTAGGGTTAGGATTAGGGTTAGTATTAGGGTTAGGATTACGGTTAGGGTTAGGATTAGGGTTATGATTAGGGTTAGGGTAAGGATTAGGGTTAGGATTAGGGTTAGGGTTAGGGTTAGGGTTATGATTAGGGTTAGGGTTAGGATTAGGGTTAGGATTAGGGTTAGGATTGGGGTTAGGGTTAGGGTTAGGGTTATGATTAGGGTTAGGGTTATGATTAGGGTTAGGGTTGTGGTTAGGGTTAGGGTTAGGATTAGGGTTAGGGTTAGGATTAGGGTTAGGGTTAGGATTAGGGTTATGATTAGGGTTAGGGTTAGGGTTAGGATTAGGGTTAGGGTTAGGATTAGGATTAGGGTTAGGGTTAGGATTAGGGTTATGATTAGGGTTAGGATTAGGGTTAGGGTTAGGATTGTGATTAGGGTTAGGGTTTTGATTAGGGTTAGGGTTAGGATTAGGGTTAGGGTTAGGGTTAGGATTAGGGTTAGGGTTAGGGTTAGGGTTAGGGTTAGGATTGTGATTAGGGTTAGGGTTACTATTAGGGTTAGGGTTAGGATTAGGGTTAGGATTAGGGTTAGGATTTTGATTAGGGTTAGGATTAGGGTTAGGGTTAGGGTTAGGATTAGGGTTAGGATTAGGGTTAGGGTTAGGGTTAGGGTTAGGGTTAGGATTAGGGTTAGGATTAGGGTTAGGGTTAGGGTTAGGGTTAGGATTAGGGTTAGGGTTAGGGTTAGGATTAGGGTTAGGGTTAGGATTAGGGTTAGGGTTAGGATTAGGGTTAGGGTTAGGGTTAGGGTTAGGATTAGGGTTAGGATTAGGGTTAGGATTAGTGTTAGGGTTAGGATTAGGGTTAGGGTTAGGATTAGGGTTGTGATTAGGGTTAGGGTTAGTATTAGGGTTAGGGTTAGGATTAGGGTTAGGATTAGGGTTAGGATTTTGATTAGGGTTAGGATTAGGGTTAGGGTTAGGATTAGGGTTAGGGTTAGGGTTAGGATTAGGGTTAGGGTTAGGGTTAGGGTTAGGGTTAGGATTAGGGTTAGGGTTAGGGTTGGGATTGTGATTAGGGTTAGGGTTAGGGTTATGATTAGGGTTAGGATTAGGGTTAGGGTTAGGATTAGGGTTAGGGTTAGGATTAGGGTAAGGGTTACGATTAGGGTTAGGGTTGGGATTAGGGTTAGGGTTAGGGTTAGGATTAGGGTTAGGGTCGGGATTAGGGTTAGGATTAGGGTTAGTATTAGGATTAGGGTTAGGGTTAGGATTAGGGTTAGGATTAGGGTTAGGGTTTTGATTAGGGTTTTGATTAGGGTTAGGATTAGGGTTAGGGTCGGGATTAGGGTTAGGGTTAGTATTAGGATTAGGGTTAGGGTTAGGATTAGGGTTAGGGTTTTGATTAGGGTTAGGATTAGGGTTAGGGTTAGGATTAGGGTTAGGGTTAGGATTAGGGTTAGGGATAGGGTTAGGATTAGGATTAGGGTTAGGGTTAGGGTTAGGATTAGGGTTAGGGTTATGATTAGGGTTAGGGTTAGGGTTAGGGTTAGGTTTAGAACCAGATCTAAACTTAAGCATACAGAACTAGAACCATCAAACTCAACCAGAACCAAACCAGAATCAAACTCAACCAGAACCAAAGCAGAACCAAACCAGAACCGTCCCAGAACCGAACCGGACCCGAACCAGAAACGAACCAGAACCGAACCAGAAACGTACCAGAACTGAACCAGAACCGAACAGAACCATACCAAAACCGAACCAGAGTTGAACCAGAACCGAACCAGACCCGAACCAGAACCGAACCAGTACCGAACCAGAACTGAACCAGAACCGAACCGGAACCGAACCAGAACCGAATCAGAACCGAACCAGAACCGTACCAGAACCATACCAGAACCGAACCAGACTTGAACCAGAACCGAACCAGAACCGAACCAGAACCGAACCGGAACCGAACCGGAACCGAATCGGAACTGAACCCAACCAGAACTGAAGCAGAACCGAACCAGAACCGAATCAGAACCGAACCAGACGTGAACCAGAATCGAACCAGAACAGAACCGAACCAGAACCGAACCAGAACCGAACCAGAACCGAACCAGAACCAAACTCAAGCAAACAGAACCAGAACCAAACTCAAGCAAGTATTTGCCCGGTCTTCAAGAAGACTCTCTCTGAAGGAACATATGAAGCCAGGATACACAGCCTCCCCTCCACCACCTGTATCCTATATCCTCACATGTGATTGGCCGCATGGCCGCCATGCTGACCAATCAAAACAAAGTTCTGCTGTGAGCAGAGCTGGGGCTGAGCACTGAGAGAGCTAAGGAGGGAAAGGAAAAAACTGGGAGCCGTCTCTCTCTCTTGATGCGAGCCGGCTCTTCTGATTCACTATAAAGCATCGACTCTCAGAGCCGCAGCTTTTGATCATGACACATCACTACTGTGCTTAATCTGTGTTACAATTATGAGGGGGCCATGGACAATTTCTCACCTGTAAGGGGTCCCTGGCTATTCTATTATCAATTTGCCATCATTTTTAAGTATGTAAGAGATGATTTCATTGATAGCCATAGACTACATGTCTTTCAATGTAGACTTCCACTGAGAGGAGCATATTAGACTATTTAGGAACTAAATTAGGAACTAAATTTAGACGGTCATACCAGCTTGATCATCAATGAAAATGTCCTGGAAATGTCCTGGAAAATGATCTCTGGAAAAGAGTGGGAACCCTGTAAACTCGACCAAACAGAACCAGAGCTGAACTCAAGCAACCAGAACCAGAACAAAACTCAGGCAAACTGAACCAGAACCAACTCAAGCAAACAGAACCAGAACCAAACTCACACAAGCCAACAAAACCAGAACCAGAACCAACTCGAGCAAATGGAACCAGAACCAGAACCAAGCTCAAGCAAACAGAATCAGAACCAAACTCACTCAAGCCAACAGAACCAGAACCAAACTCGAGCAAATAGAACCAGAATCAGAACCAACTCAAGCAAACAGAATCCTAACCCTAGGATTAGTTTTAGGGTTAGGGTTAGGGTTGTGGTTAGGGTTGTGATTGAGGTTAGGGTTGTGATTAGGGTAAGGGTTGTGATTAGGGTTAAGGTTAGGATTAGGATTAGGGTTACGGTTGTGATTAGGGTTAGGATTATGGTTAGGGTTGTGCTTAGGGTTAGGATTGTTATTAGGGTTATGATTAGGGTTAGGTTTGTGATTAGGGCCAGGGCTAGGGTGAGGGTTGTGATTAGGGTTAGGGTTAGGGTTACGATTAGGGTTAGGGTTAGGGTTGTGGTTAGAGTTAGGGTTAGGATTAGGGTTAGGATTAGTTTTAGGGTTAGGGTCGTGGTTAGGGTTGTGATTAGGGTTAGGGTTAGGGTTAGGATTAGGGTTGTGATTAGGGTTAAGGTTAGGGTTGTGATTAGGGTTAGGGTTAGGATTAGGATTAGGGTTACGGTTGTGATTAGGGTTAGGGTTAGGATTAGGATTAGGGTTAGGGATGTGATTAGGGTTAGGGTTAGGGTTGTGCTTAGGGTTAGGGTTAGGGATGTGATTAGGGTTAGGGTTAGGATTAGGGTTGTGATTAGGGTTAGGATTGTGATTAGGGTTATGATTAGGATTAGGGTTAGGTTTGTGATTAGGGCCAGGGTTAGGGTGAGGGTTGTGATTAGGGTTAGGGTTACGATTAGGGTTAGGTTTAGGGTTGTGGTTAGAGTTAGGGTTGGGATTAGAGTTAGGATTAGTTTTAGGGTTAGGGTTAGGGTTGTGGTTAGGGTTGTGATTACGGTTAGGGTTGTGATTAGGGTTAGGGATGTGATTAGGGTTAGTGTTAGGATTAGGGTTGTGATTAGGGTTAGGATTGTGATTAGGGTTTTGATTAGGATTAGGGTTAGGGTTAGGTTTGTGATTAGGGCCAGGGTTAGGGTTAGGGTTAGGGTAAGGATTAGGGTTAGGTTTATGGTTAAGGTTAGGGTTAGGATTAGGGTAAGGGTTAGGGTTAGGATTAGGGTTAGGGTTTTGATTAGGATTAGGGTTAGAACCAGAACTAAATTTAAGCAAACAGAACCAGAACCAGAACCGAACCAGAACCGAACCAGAACCGAACCGAACCAGAACTGAATCTGAACCGAACCAGAACCTAAACCAGAACCGAACCAGAACTGAACTCAACCAAGCCAACAGAACCAGAACCAAAGCCAAACTGGAGCAAACAGAACCAGAACCAAAATCAAGCAAACAGAACCAGAACCAAACTCAGGCAAACCGAACCAGAACCAGAACCAAACTCACTCAAGCCAACAGAACCAGAACAAAACTCAAGCAAGCAGAAACAATTTCCAAGTCAGTTGAAATGAACCAGAACCGAACCAGAACCAAACCGAACCAGAACTGAACCCGAACCGAACCAGAACTCAACTCAACCAAGCCAACAGAACCAGAACCAAAGCCAAACTCGAGCAAACAGAACCAAAGCCAAACTCGAGCAAACAGAACCAGAACCAAACTCAGGCAAGCAGAAACAATTTCCAAGTCAGTTGAAATTAATAATCTAAATATTTCAGCTCAAGGAAACTCAGAGGAACCAAAGCCTCATGAGGCTGCTAAAAGTTCAGGTTATGCATAGTTAAGTTCCTCCGGTGTATAGGACAATCACTGAACAATGAAAATGGGAACCAATTTCAACAAAGCATTTTAGCTGGTAGAACAAAAATGACTCCAGTGCTTGGAAATTAAAGGTTGAATAACACAATTGTTTATAAATTATTTTCTTTGCTATCAACTGGGGGAATGTGGGACGACTAAATGAATCACAAGATGCAGGGGAGTTTTCAGGCTTTTACTGTATGCTCTGCTGGAGGAGATAAGCTAATGTTCATCTGTCATACAGTCCTTGTTCTGGCTAATTTTAGGAGGAATAAAAGTATCAGACAGAATGGGTTTCAAACTGCTCGTGTTTTATAACTCCCCATATGTTTGAATCTGATTTTACCATCTAATTTAGAGCTGAAGATTCTTGTGAATTTATTGAAGATCCCCAACTGACCAGAAATAGACACACTTGTTCGACTACGAGCCTCTCTGTACTCCCATGGGGACTTCATCAGCAGATAAGTGGAATACTTATCCCACCAATTATCCACTTTAAGCACATTTCCCCCGAGAGATGGAAGGTAGAGATGCTTATCAATTATGTGTAATTAAAATAGCGTGGTCATATTTTACTTTAAATCAGTCAACAGCCAGCAGTATGGTGGGGGTTCTGATGTCCAACATTACTTCATATGACATAAAACATGGTGAAAATAGCCCATGAGTGACATAAAAACCCCTCTCTTGAACATCACTCTTATATTTTCCATCCATTTTCCCATCATTCTCTTCTATCCTTTAATACCTATCTTTCTTCACTCTCGTTCCCTCACGATTTCTGTCAGGGAATGGCTCTGTTCACTGCACGCACTCCAAGAAAGCATCAAATATTTATCCTTATCACAGCTGTCACAGAGCAGAGCAGAGCAGAGCATTGCTCAGAATGCACTTTATGAGACCGATGTCAAGGCGCCTATCAATGCCAAGGAATCACAAGGGGACATGATATCATGTTCCTGTGTTGTACTGGAACAGATGATCCCCCCCTCCTCCCTCTATCTGCAGCACGAGATCCAACACTCAGCCATGAAATTTGGTTACCGAGTGTGAAGAGACGCAGAACCAGAGGCTACCTTTATCTTTTTTTTCATTAAAAAGAGACCCCAAAAGCAAACAGGAACAAAGATATGATCTGATGTTTGTCAGGTCTTTTGTTGTTCTTCATTTTATTTGGTTTGAATAATGAAAATAAATGTTGTATGTTTTGGGTATTATGATTATTTGTTTTCTTGCTGTGAGGCAGATAAGGAGATGGATACAACCCTTGAAGCTGTATCAAATCGCAGGTTAGCTTACAGATAGTTTATGTATTTATACGTCTATAGTGTACAGAGCTTTATTTTTATTGAACAGCAACAAATGTGGTATCAATCCTTACATCTTATCTGAGCAAGAAAGTAATTGAGCCTATTTTCAAATATATTTTCCAATACCTAGCATCACAGCTGCCATTGCAACCTTGCTTAGACTAATTTGACAATGGGTATGAATCAAGCAGCAGTTTTGAAATGTGAAGAGGGTAGACTGTACCTGTTAGCAGGGAGACCAAGGCCCGCCTCAACTCCACCTCTTTGCCTCTTATAAGGTTGACCCAAGCGGTAACCTCCGGTCTCAAATGATGAAGCCCATGCGGAAGTGTTATAAACTGCAATACATTGAGAATCCGCTTGAGGCTGGCTGCAGAAACACCGGAAACCACATAGACATGAATGGGAAAAAGACGATCTTTGCAGCATTAATAAACATGTTTACAGCCTGGTTCAAAAAACGGCTTGGCCCTACGAAGCTAATCTCTCTAATGGCACACACTGTAGGGGGGTGAATTTTTTTCTAACATGACGGTTCAGAAGATATTAAGATTACGAGTTTTTGCCCAAATAAGGACATGACTGACGTGTCCCCCCTGGTAGGGAACACATAGCTGTTGGCTAGGAGGCTCACACTACGTCACACTCTGCCTGGTTGAGTTCTGCATTTCCAATATGGCTGCCGCCGTCGATTGGCTTCAAAACAGCTCTCAGGAACAGATGGGTGACGTCACGGATACTACGTCCATATTTTATACAGTCTATGGGTTGACCACAAGTTAGGTAGAGTCAGCATTTTCAGTATGGTGACAAACGCATAGACTTCACTGCTTCAGAAACCTATTTCTGACGTCACATAGACTACATCCATGTATGCTGCAGTCTATGGTGTGGATATGTTATTTTACCCGCAAGTTGAAAATAACCCAACAACCTTTTGTATCAACTTTCTTTTAATTGAGATCATCTGAATGGATTAACTTGACAAGTTTTATCATGAGCTTAAGAAGTGCTTGTAAGTGTAGTTTAAAGACTTTGGATGGAGTAGATTAACTGTTTGTACTTGTTTCTAGTCTTTCTGCTAAGCTAAGCAAAGCAAACTGGCTGCTGGGTTCATGTTGAACAGACATAATCCTGTGACCTCCAAAAATAGGTTGAGGGAGGATCTCTGAGGGAGATTATATCACCTATTTCTCATGAGCACCACAACTGCAATTGTGACCTTGGGCATGCATTGTTAAAAGTTTGGAAACAAAGACGATTGAAGGTACTTATCAAATGGGCTTTGCTTTGTTTAATTTGATCATCGTGATGAAGGTACCACTTTCTTTCTGCTCCCATCTTGTTTTCTCAAGTTTTTCTTTCTATCTCTAATTGGTTTTTTTTATGTACTTGCATCCCATTTTGCAGAGATTTTGAAGTCTCATATTGTGAAAAAAGAACTTGCATTGTCCTTTCAAGTTGCATGAAAGCAAAAGTTTTCAAATCAACAATACAGCTTCATTACAGAAGATCCAACATTTTAAGATGAAATACTTAATTCTGAAAATTGATAAAGGAAGACAGAAGAGAGAGTAGGCAGTGTTTTGATGAGTGCTTTTATTGCTTTATTGTCTGAGCTCAGGGGGAGAGTAGATCTCAATCCTGCAGAAAAAAGCACCAGAGAAGTTATTCCAAATATAAACATATGCTCAGTATGAAGGAAGCCACCCAGCCCCTTAAAAGGAAAGACGAAGGAGGTCATAAAAGGGTCGTTGTTTAAATTACAGCCCTCCACAGTGGCCTGCCGCAAATAACCGCCCTGCTAGCTTTAATTCATCAGTGCCACTTTGCTTTAGCCAAAACAGTAATTTCAGACTTTAACAGGAAAGCAGACAGAGAAAGTGAAAGAATTGATCGAAGGGTGACTGAGTAGGGGTTTGTGGTATTAAGGCCTACACCTCAAACCATAACAATAGGCTTGAGGGAGTTTTATTTATGTGGTTATGATGAATGCCTGCGTCCAAACTGTGGAACCCAGCAGAGCCAGAAAACCATGAAAGTGTATCAACACAGTCAGGAATTTGCTCAATGTTACACTAAAAAGATGAACTGTATTTTATGCTTCTATTTATGTGTTTTATTCAGTTTTTCAAAACCTCTTTACTCTTTTTATGCACCGTTTCTTTTTTGTTTGTCAGCAGCCTCTTGAAATCTAAAACATGCATCTGAAGCTTCTCACATTGCACACAGCTCATTTTGATCTTGAATTTGAATGTTGAGAACCGGAGATGTTGTGCCGTATGCTCTTATTGCACTTTATTAAAGACTGCAGCGTACTTGATCCTTGACCGTGCAGGGATGCCTCAAGCTGGCAACGCAACAGCTCTGTGTTAGGAGGTGAAAATGTATTTAGAAAGCAGGCCACAAGCATCTGCGATTTACTGCTGCTTTGTCATCCAAATTTTTAATGAAACAACAGCTTTGTTTAGCATTTTAGTCTGACTATTATCAGTTTAATAACCAAAAGCAAAATACACACCCAAGTCAGAATAAACCAGTTCAAACTCAGCGGCCAGTTGGTTTCCAAGATGAAGTATTCCTCCAAAGAAACAGTCGTACAATCACAGTAACAACAGTGATGAAGAGATGGTAGACAACCCGCCTGCATAGATCTGATCAAACAAACACTGATGATATGATAGGTCCTCTTGTAACACGTGTCACGGCTCCTCATACTGAATGCATTGCTGCATGTGAACATCAGACAGTATTAGATCACATAATCTTGTTAAAGGTTGAGAGATACTTTTTAATTTAATCAGATTGTGGCAGTAATAAAGGACAAGTTCACCTTTTTATGCGTCATCCCTTAATTTGAAGAGAATAAAACAAGACTGTGATCCCAAACTTTCAGCTAGATGTACCAAGTAATTAGATTAAAACACTAACTTCTCCAAGAACCTCTCTAAAAGCCAAAAGGCCCTGAAACCAATCAGAAGTGAGATGGATGTAGAACTGTGCAGTTTTGGCACAGCCTCAGTAGGAAAGATGCCAAGTGTCAGCTGACGGGTCTCTGACGTCAGATCTTTTAGACTTCAGTCATTGACTGTGGAAGGATTTTCAATACCTTCCAATACTACAGCTTATTTAAGGATTTGTTCATTTACCTTTTTGTCTATGTTTCTGGCCCTCTCACCCTGTAACAGCTGTGTTACTGAAGCTACATAAGTAGTCTGTTTGAATCTGTAAGATGAAGCTCTGTTTCTAATGAACCGATTATCATAAGAGATTTTTGTTGAAATGTACAAATGAATGTGTTGAGTTTTTGAGACACTTTTTTCTATAAGTAAGAAGACTCTCTTTATTAATCCCAGAGGAGAAATTCAACCTTATCACTCTGTTGCTGAACATGCTGCACACACTTCCGCCAGAAACACTCACATGCACAAACTTCCAATATTTTTATTCTAATCACATGCTCTTATGGAGAGATCTTAGAGTGAGGGGCCTGCACATGGATGAGTGTCCCTTGAGCAGTTAAGAGTTTGGTTGACAGTGCCCAGGAAGTTAACTGGCCCCTCTACAGCAGCCATTCCAAATTTCAATACTTTGATTTAAATGGGGACATGAACCTGCAACCTTCTTGTCCCTGTGTGTGGAGCTACTGCGGCCCCCAGCTAAACTAACAGTGTAGGGGTATTGTTGCTGTACAATAGGCAGCTGTTCGGTAGGAAATTTTTGATTATTGCATACAGGACACGTTTTGTGAATGCATTTAGCCCAACTACATAGAAATAAATGATTAAATGAAAACTTGAGCAGTATTAACGCTTTTTCAAGTCACTCATGAGGACTCACATCTGTTCTGTCTCACACTAATTCTGATAATATAAACCGTTGCATTAAGACATGGCTTATAGGGTTACACTGTTGAAATATTGTCTAATCATAAGAGAAAAAAACAGCAATAACAATAGATGTTAGCTTTTTTGCTCATTACACTTTTTCAGTCTTGGTGCTGAGAACGGATCTCTCTCACAACCAGGAAAAACCCAAACAGATGACAAAATATCAACTTTGTAAATCTTACTCTTTAATGGTTAAGCTCATACATGATGAACATATCAGTGTATTGTTTCTTTCCAGAACTGACAGAGACGATCAGTTTCCGTTAATGGAAGTTGTGATGTTTATGTGAGACGCGATGTGGAGGCAGCACAGCTGTTTCCTGAATAGTTTGATGCTGCCAGCACTCTTGATCAACTCCACTGACATCCACACAGCTGCTTCTGGCAAAGCCCCCCCCCCCCCAGAGATCTGCATGCACGCATGCACACACACACTCAATAAAACATGCTCTTGTGATTTTGTCACATAGTCACAGCCCTTCTGATCTGGCCTGCATGAGTAAAACAGAAGTCACGAACCTCCTGTCATATAGCAGAGCACTTCAGACGGAGACACAGACACACAATGAGATGAAAGTGACCGTCCACCTCTAGCATCACCTCCACTCTTGAGCACAAAAACGTCCACTTGTGGCAGATAAAGCTCCAGATTGTGTCGAGTTCACCTCTCAAATAAATAAATATAAAAAAGGAGATAAGTCAATGTTTGAGGCTCCTATTTGAAGAAGAAATGCAAAATCTAAAACACTTAACAAAGGAAAGGTTTTCATTTTTGTGAAATGGATTTGGATTAGGGTTCAGGTTCTGTGCTAAATAAAGAAGCCACAAGTGAAAACAAACATTTGAATCTAAACATACCCTTCTTTCTCTTTTACTATCTACCTTCATAGTGCTGCTCTAAAAAACAGACCCTCTACTAAAAAAATTATGAATACTTCTTCTTGGTGTTGTTAGCATATCATGACTTTTTCTTCTCTAACTGCATCGTCTCATCTTGATTGTTTTGCAGAAACAACTCAGGAGGGCTGAGTGCATTGTTAATAATACCCTGCCTCTGAAACTCTGCTGAATATAGAAGATTCTGGATTTATTCTTGGTGCTAGTGTTGCAGAGTCAGAGTCACAATATACTGTATGCAGCATTAAATCTCTGCAGCCTTGAATCTTTATTTCTTTTATGAGTTTTATAAAATGTGCATTTCTCGATCATTTGACTCTAAAATTGAATCAATTCTGGAGATAGATCATTTCAAAACGTCAAACAGATTTTTCTTTTTGTATTTCTAGAGAATAAAAAATCTTATCTCCTCCTCTACCCATCTGTAGTCTCCCACAGCCCAGCGTCCACCTCCCAGCATCACTCAGCCTTCACTTAACGTCTCACACGTGTTAAACTAACCGTGTTTTTGCACCAAGGTGAGAAGTCCTATTTTTTATCAGGACTGAGTGTGCCTCCAAGCGAATGCCAACTCAATTGTCACCTTGTTTATTGATGTGAGCCGCTGACAAATTTACCATGTGCTAATCCAGATTTGTTATTTGATGACATGAATTTGAATAATGAGAGAGGAAGTGACACTCTGAGCCTGAAAGCACATTCATGGTGTTAGCTGCTCCAGCAGTTTAGTGCCATGAGAGACGGCCACTGGAGGTAAACCTTGTTTGAATGCAAGTAGGACATCTATTTATTCCAAGGCTGCTAGCTGATTATGTTGCTGTGTTGAGTGTGCACTATTTGAGGATGCAAACTGGGTTAACTATGTGTTATAAGAGGAGATGAAGTCTCTATTTTGAACGTGTTCTTTCGTATTTGGAAAGCAGTTTTGATATTTTAATCTTGGCTTCCAGCAATGAAATTAATCTAATGATATCATAAAATGCGAAAACTATCCCTTTAAATTGCCCCAAAAATGGTTTTACAAATGACCAAAGTTTTAAAAGGAGGGAGGAAGATTTGAGCATTAGTATTTTCTCAGCTCATCCAATTCCCTTTTAACATCCTATAAGTGATTGTCAGTGTTAATAGTATCGTCTACAAATGACTGATTGAAGTGTTTTATCTCTCTAACATAAAAAAAAAGTCCCTGGGGATGTGGAAGCAGCAGATATAAGCTCATATTGTAGTTTCCTCTTCCCTCTTCCCTGTGTGCTTACAAACACTTTGAACTTACTTTATAAAACTGTCATTGATCTTAAGGCCTTAAAACTAAATGTCGGCCCTCACAATAATACAAGTGCAAACGCTCTCTCACACACGTCTTATTCCCTCTTGATTTTGTTTGTCTGAGCTGGTGAAAGAATATCAGAGTGCTCATCAGTGTCAGTGGAAGTGGAAGTAATCCACTCCATCCCCTCGCCCATCTTCACTCACTCTAATCTTACATCTATATGACATATACGAGTCCGAGGGAGACCGAATAACGGATATATTCTATCTTTCTTTCAAATATTGTTTTATTCTATCTCACTGATGAATAGATTCCTCAGTTCTGGTCTCTGTCGTAAGCTCTTGCTGTAAGAGGCTACAAGTTTGGTGGCTGTGTGTCAAAGATTTTAACAACTGGTTTTTAAATTTTTTTTTATTTAACTTTAATTTTACCAGGAATAATCCCATTGAGATACAAAGTCTCTTTTTCACGGGAGTCCTGGCCAAGACAGCAGCATAAAAAGTTTCACAAATAGAACAGGACAAAACATACAGTGACAAGTAACTATTACATTGATTTATAAATTAGCAGTGTTAAGCTTTAAAACATGTGCACAAGCTGATCAGATCATCCTTTATCCTTGTTTTGAAATCCTCCAATCGAATTAAACAATCCAGTTTCAGGCGACCCTGAAGCTCAAAGCAAAGACATTAAAAGCTGATGTGGATTTCATTTTGTGGACCAGCAGACTTCAGACCCAAGAACAGTTAGCTAGATGTTGACAGGGATACAAACTTACTCTCATAGAATTGTGTTGTTTTAATGCAGCAGAACTAATGTTAAGTCCAAATCCCGGTCCTCTGAGGCGCAACTGGAATTGTTGAACGTGACGCCTTATTGGGAAAATGAGCCTGTAAAAAGAATGAATAGCAAATGCAAAGTATTTGACAATCTGTCCCAAAAGATCTCTTACTACTACTAAACATCTGTTAAGCTATATTTGAACCATGCATCACTGAAAAAATAAGCATTTTTTATCCCAAAGCAGCCCCAGCAGGTGCCGATTCACTGATTACTTCTCTGCTCATGGTTGGAGATGTGTTGATCAGGGAAATCGTCTGCTGCAGTGTTTGATTTTAATGAAACTGCTGCACACCTGTGTCATTAAGTTTTCTGTTGCAATGACACTGATGTTCACAACCCGACACAGAACATACAGTAAAAATACATGTGGGGATAAAAAAAGAAGATGAAAGTTCAGGGAAGATCAAAGGAAGGTAATAAAGTAAAGAATGAAGGAGGCTGGGGAAATTAAAAAGAGACTACCAGCGCTAATATTAAAGTATCAATGACATTAACTACACAAAGTAAACACAGTTCATGAAAGGCTATATGAGAATAAGATGAGCGATGTCGTGCTGAAACATTATACAGAATATTCACACTGTAACCTGAAATGGTGAGCTACAGAAACACATTTATTAACGTTGTTAGAAGAGTCTCATTACACCACAAAACATGAGTCAGAGCTGTGGAGGATGATCAGTGTGTGTCAGCATGTTCATATCAGCATGTCCTCCAGATATGTAAGAAGACAAAATTAGCTTTGCGAGGAGCACATCAAATATCAATAACTGAAGTATTTGGGTATTTAGTCATGAAATGTGAGCCACTGCTGTGTGTTTCACTTTTATATTGAATAAAATAGGTTAACATTTATGGCATGCCTGAATCTCTGAGTGGCTAACTTTGCTATCACTAACATGGAAAAATACTAATAAAGCTAATGGGGTCATTTCTTTACTAATTCTTTGAGTCACTTTCATTTCTAATCAGCTAGTTTTAGAGAAACTGATGATCATTTGAGTGCCATGCATTCTACCAATAGTACATAAATATGCGATTCCATCTCTTCTTGTTGTAAAAAAAAAAAGTTAAGAAAGAGTGAAGAAGTTTGATAAATGTATTGATTTTTTTTTCTGACCCTTGTTCCATCTGTTATAATGAAAGGGGCAAGCTTTATGATTTACCTGCAGCTAGTCACATGGGGGGAGCACCACATGTTTGGGCTTCGCTATCAGGGAGCGGTTGTGCCGTCCATCTTATCATAAAATATTTACTTTATATTCAAATCCAAACCTCAAGCTACCAGACGATTGTTATGTTACACTCAAAACTAGAAGTACCTCAACCTCAAGAGCGTGCTTCAAATAAAAAGCCCCAGGATCAATCAATCTTTATTTGTATAGCGCCAAATCACAACAATCATTATCTCAAGACGCTTTACAAACAGAGCAGGTCTAGACCATACTCTATGTTAAATCATTAACAAAGACCCAACACCAAGACAGGGTAAGACTCAGTCTTCTTTCACCTTAATCCACCATGAGCATTACACCTTGCAGTATTTAGCTAGCTACAGCAGGGAGGAACAACTTCCATTTAACAGGTAGAAACCTTGAGCAGAATCAGACTCATGTTAGACAACCCTGCCTAGGATCACCAAAGTCATTAAGATTAACCATGTGCTAAATACATGTGTGTAACCATTTATGTGCAAAAATTTGAGCCAATCAAAAACTTTTCTGAAGGAAAAACTCATGAGGTCACCAAAGTATAACCTGCCAATTTTCCCTCCTTCTAACAAAAGTTGTAAAGTCCAGATTCTTTGATGGTTGTTGTGATGATCTTCCATGTTTTTCCTGTTGTGTGAGGCATGTTGGGAGTGATTTTACTACAAGTCTCTTTATTTACGATGAGGTATCCTGTTGTGTAGAGGAACTCCGAGGTCATCCGAGCTCTTTGGACTGTCATGTAAAACGAAAGATAGCCAATCAAATAAAGGAGAAAGCACGACAAACACAGCCATGATGACAACAGTAAACACGAAGCATAAAGTTATATAGACATCAGGAATTGAGAACCAACTTGTTGATTTGTGGAAAAAACAAGTGTTTATAGTGTGTTCTATAAAACACAACACAATCGAACTGTTGAGGAGAGGAGTTGGACAAAGATTTATACCACAGTGGATGTACCACGAAGCATAGCAGTTAGTAACATATAACTTTAGGACCATCCTGTCAGATCCCCCATGTTTTGACTGCAAGAGATCATGCAAGATATTTGTCGTCATGTGTTGGGTCTCTCACATTTCAACATCTGTTCAGGTTTTAAAGGTCTTTTAGTGTGGGCCAGGCTTTAGTGGAGTCTGTCATGAATATCTGTGACAAATTTAGAGTCAATCCACTGAAGAGATAGTTTAGCATACGTTGACTCATCCCACTAACATAATATACACATATATTTATCCCCTTGATTTATAATCATTAGTATGAATTCTGTTCTGAATTACATCGTGACTTCGCATCTTTTGTAAATCGTATTATGTGCCTGTGAGCCACACAGGTGATGTTCCTATGTCGTTCATCTTTTATAACCTCCTTACCTGGCGGACTCTTTTCTTTTCATGCCTTTTTACGGGATAATCCCTGAGCAGTCTTATATTCATAGTGCGTCATCAGAAATTTAAAGGACCTACAATAAAGCCAGGAGCAGCATTTGGTAAGAAGTAAATGGTGATCAGAGCAGGAAATTGCAAAAAAGACAAATGATTTAAGTGTTAGAGGTCAGAGGAGGCCTTTTCACCATCTTTTAACAATCACTGCATCTATTCGTCTGTCTTCCACCCTGACACTTCCTCACTGTGAGCTGACAGGTTGAAGGATGTTTCTAAATCTCTTTCCTCTCCCTCGGGGCTGTTGGCTGCAGGCACATCTCACACTTCTGTTTTTCTTTTTGCCTGTTTCTCAAATCGGATTGTTGGATTCCTCTTGTATATTCCACAAACAGGGGATACAGCGTGTTTATTCCTTTGATTATTTGTGCGTTTTCTTTGTTTGTGCTGCGCCTGATTTCTGTGGATGACAACTTTATTTTTGCGTAGGTGGTGTTTTATTCAACAAAGACATTTCTTTCTCAGAGGAGCTTCTGTTTTGGCTGCACGCTGCATCTCTGCTGAGCTTCCCCTCCAGGAGATGATTCAGTAACCTGCTCCTTTCAGGAGTTGGTGTAAAGCCTGCTTTGCATTCACCCCCTTGTCCAAACACAGGCTTTCTTACACCCTGTGACGCGTCACTCAGATCCAACAATTTATCTCTCTATGAGTCATTTTCTTGATTCTCTGCTTTTTTTCTTCCTCCTCTGTTGATTTGAAAGTGTGTGTCCTTGCATCATTACATTCAGCACTGTATTGTCTGACTGGAGAGGGAAGAGAGGGCATTAAAAAGGCGAGCAGATAGCGAAAGACAAATTGGGACCAGGCGACCGGCTGCTGTGTGATCCAAACGGACAGGCCGTGTAAAATCGTGTCAGAGTCTCTCAGAGGCGCCTGGCAGGAATGTTAGCAGAGACGAGTGTCAGGTGGAGAGGTTTCATCCTCCTGTGTGACTCATCCTGTCTCAGACTGTCTTGGATGTCAAGTCAGAGAGATGTAGACAACCGTTCTGGATCTGCTAAACCACACAGTCCACCTGGCCTTTTTTCTTGTTGGCTGCAGATATCCCGCACTATGACAGGGCTTGTTATACTCTGAGCCAAAGTGCTGGTTCAAGGTTTTATTCCAAGGCTGCACACCAGCACTTTTAGGTGGGGCTTAGCTTGGAATTGCATGACGTCTGTTACATGTGCATTTGAGGCAGCAAAAGGAAGGACCCAAATGCAGACATGATAATGATTACTCCTCCATTAGAGCAGGAATATATAAGTGTACAGTAACCTGGGAAGGCGGCTCTGCTTTAGTGAAAGACTTGGCTGTGTTTCAATCAGAAGGTTGCTTGTTCAGTCCGCGGCTCCTGCATGTGAAAGTGCGCTTGGGAAAGACATTAAACCTCCAAAGGCGTACGGATAAAAAGATCAGTACTGATGGGCAGATTGGCACTTTTCATAACAGCCTCTGCAATCAGAGTATGAAAGTGTATGAGAGAGTAAAAGTGCCTTGAGTGGATGAAAGGCTAGGAGAGCACAACTTAATTGGAGTCAATTTTTCATATATTTTGGGTGCATTTCATTGTGTCAAATTGTGTCCTTGCTCCCCTCACACTTATGTCTTCCAAGTGTCTTAACTCCTCCCATGCGAGAAAGAAATTCAAGGACAGAGGAGCAGATACTTCCAACATAGCAATTCTCAGTTCTTCAGCATCAGGCTAAAGCAGTCTTCGTGCCACATGTTGAGTTGTAGCACCCACAAGTTCACGTGATTACAGACTTCCACTTAAGCTACTCTACTGTTTCCTTTAAGCTAAGCTCCTCCATAAACGTCCTCTATCCTCCCTCTACGAGCCCCAACTAAAGGATTGAGAGGTCCTCCAAGATAGCAAAAGGGGAAAAAAATCCAGGTTATGGGCGAAGAGAGGGCGCAAGGAAGCGTAAGTCAGCATAAGTCAGAATTATAAATAGCGCCTCAGGATTGATGGCAAAGTCTGAGGGTATTTGGTGAACAGGTGGAGAATAGCAATGACTTCAGAGCTTCATAAGAATGCAGAGGCCCAAGTTAGTAGGAGTTTGACAGAGAGGCGGATTGGGCAAATATAAAAACGACTGAGGCAGCTGTCGTGACCAAATCGCCAGACTCTTTGTAATAAAAACAACACAGTTATTCAATCTGGTGGTGTAGGTGCAGCAGCAGGATACGAAAACACTCTTTTAGGACAACAATCATACTTTACTTTTAAAATTAGGTCCAACAGGGCGAGAGGCAGGAGTGCTGAGACAATCCCACATGGTACCCAGATAATCAACCACTAGTCGAACCTTTTTAAGAATGTGGGCTGTCATCAATCAATCAATCAATCTTTATTTGTATTGCGCCAAATCACAACAAACTGTATCTCAAGATGCTTTTACAAACATAGGAGGTCTAGAGAGACCACTCTATGTCAAATTAAGCTTTAAACTGGCAAGCAATTTGGCTAAAGATTTTACTGCAGGTTGACTGATATCGTTTTTTCAACAGCTGATGCCGATAATTAAAGAGCATCTATACCACTGTGGAGCAATCTGACATTAGTGCTTTGTTGGTATTGCATCTTCTAAAATCACACCCATGAGGACACTCATTGTCCACTTGTCCATGGTTCATGATCAAATGTGCACACAGACACTGCAACTGTGCTAAAAACATTTTTTTTTAACTGTTCAAATGGATCTCTGTTAATTCTCAAGGCTGCACATTGTTTTTGCACTGTATACAGCATCTGTAAACACATCACGGTTTGCTTACTAGGAACCTCTGCGTGGTTCCTTTGAAGGCTGTGCAGGTAGTGCATGATTTAGCACGTGAGGCATTGAACCTTTATCAGCTCAAAGCCAAACAGCCAAGGTGAAGCTGAAGGTGTATCAATGCATCATAATAGATTGGTGCACTTGTAGAAACAGCAGGTTGGTGTTGTGCTTTGTACAGTAGTTACAATAATTAGACTAGATGAGGACGTGCTATAGCTCCATGATTAACACTGGCTGCTTGCAGGTTTACAACCTGATACAGGCAGGTGAATTACATGCACACAACTGCACACTGAGACTGTGCTGACTCACCGCGTAGTGGTAGGCCAATCACAATCAAAACATCTCCATCCACTACAGGTACCGATAACAAGTTTGTAGCTCTAAAGCTGATCTTGTGGATTTTGTCAGAATGTAGTAGGTAAGCCTAAAGGACCTATAACACCGTTGTCTTTACATGTTGGGTTAATACTGTGTTCATATCAAAACCACAATACCATCTACCTTTGTTTTCAGCCAAGACAAGCCACATTAACATGGGTTTACATGTTTCTGTTGTTTGCACTGTTGTTTGCTTTGGCCATGTTGTTTTGTTTATTAGCTAAACATTAGGCTGTCTACTCAGGTTGGCATAAGCAGCATGCACAGCTTGTGAAGCCAAATTTAAATGGAGGGGAAATCACGCCCAGCTGACACAAATAAAAACAGTCATGACACTCATGTTGGTGTACAGGGTGTTTAACAATCAGAGCCTCAACAACAGTGAGCCTCCATCAATATACAGGAGTTAGTGAGATTTTTTCCTGTGCTGTATTACTGTCTTACTTATCCTCTTTGTGTTTGTGTGTGTGTGTGTGTGTACGTGTGTGTGTCCCAGCAGATGTTATGGAGGGGAAGAGCGCCATGCTGCTCGGCATGAGTCAGTGGAACTCAAACGACCTGGTGGAGCAGATTGAGACTCTGGGACACATGGAGGACCAGTCACATGGTACAAACACACAAAAACACATGCACACAGCCGTGTGTACATTTATAAACATTCTCAGATGCTAAGAAGCACAATAAGGTGTGAATTTTGCCTGCTCATACGTAATGAAAGCTCAAATTGTCTGGCATGAGTCTTTCACTGGGTGATGGTAATAATGGATGGGCTGTAGTTTCTAATTAGCACTACATTAGGTCAATTTTGACCACTAGAGGGCAGAAATAGTCGAAAACAATACCCCTTATTTTATCAATGCAAGATGTGATGACTCATATTTGACACCATGACACACCTTTTCACACTACGCTTGAATCATTTGACCCAATGTTAATATCTTAATACTACAGGTTAAATGCTTCAAATTAGGTCAAAATTACCTCCAAAGTAGACCAGAACATAATCTGAAGTATGAAAAAGAATCAGCAGGGGGTAAACACAAGCACAGCTGTCATCTAACATGCAGATATGTAATGTTTTCAACCCTCTCTGCTCCTTCTCCATGCTCAATGAAGCCTGAGAAAAGCACTGAGCTTGAAACACGTTGCACATCCCTGTTTTTCCTCCACTCTGTCTTTGCCTCGGTGTATTCATGCGCATCCAGAGTGCGACTTAAAACAACATTTGCTCTTGTAAGCAAGGAGGTTACAATCTTTTTCAAAGCTGTTGAAGGCGCCCATCAAATTTCAAACAAAAAATCTGACATGGATGGATGGACTCAGCACAGAGGGATGAATCCTCTTTTTTTCTTAACCCTAGTCTTGTCTTTTTTACTAGATGGAATTGAATTAAGGCGAAATAATTATGGGAACATTCTTTACCTTCACAACATTTCAACTTTTCTTTGATTGTTTGAGATATCTAGACCTGTTCCCTGAAAGCGGACGATAATGGCTCAGGATCAGCTTGAATTGACTGGCGTTTTGTAAGATGTGACCAACAATCTGTTAGTTCAGAGTGGTCTTTTTGTATCAGAATTGGTCTTATTTCTTGCTTATTTCTTATTTGTTATTCTTGGAGTAGTGTCGTCTACTTGATTTTCAGTGGAATTGGCTGTTAGCAGAAAAACAATGTGTGTAGAGCAAAAAACAGGCAGAACGCATCAGTAATGCAGTCAGCTAGCCATCAGCTGTCATAAATTAATCTGTAATTACTATCTCTAAATAACATTATGTAGCTATAGTTACTGTAAAATCCGGACAATAAGTGGCACGAGTATATATTAGACACAGTCTTTTCTCTGTCTTTCTGCATGACAATACTCATTGTGTTCAACAAAGTTCACATCATGCTGTCTCAGTGCAGCCCAGTCTGTCATCCAGCACCATCTGTTTTCACCATGTGGAGTTTGCAATCTATTTGTTCGGCAGTTTAGCTCAGCTGAAGGTAACTTCGATAGTTTTGAGGTGCAGACCCACTGCCTACAACCAAATCACCTGGAGTAAATCTACCTGTCACCCCTGGTCAGTTGTTGTCTTAAATTGGGATCTTTTTAATCAAACCTGCAATCCACAAGCTTTATTTACTGAAATAGATAGTTTGTTTTTCTTGAAGTAGGGATTGTGTGAGGTACTTGTCAATAGTAAGTGTATTAGCCACAGGGGATGCTGGTCAACTTGACCCTTTGCTTGTTGAGAAACTAGAATAAAAAGTTGACTGGTCAAAGAGTCACATTAAGCAGCACAATGTCACCTGCCAGAAATCTGACTCCGGTACAGGCTGTGTACTATTTTCAGTGCTCTACCTTTACAGCTCAAAGGACCAGCATGGCAACAGCTGTTCATTTTTTCTTTCAGCCAAAGATGTATAGACATTTCTTCATCATTTTATGGTGAAAAGCTTTGCAAATAGTTCAGTAGATCAAATAAGATTTTAATCTGTTTAGTTTGTGCAGAAGGAATATTACAGCATGCACAAATGAGCAGAAGGAATATCATATATCAGCAGGTGCTCATTACATTTCTGTCTCAACACACACCCTCACATCCGGAGATTCTGTATGATTCCCTGGTTAGAAAGTTATTTGATTAGAATCATTTATCAAAGTCTCAGGTGTGATTTCTCTACCACAGTAACTGCATCACACATTCCCTAGAGATTGAACACACAGTATTTTTTCAGACATAAATTGAAAAATTTAGTTACACCTGTAAAGATCATAAATCAGTACTGGGGTTCATGAAGATAACTTCTAGGAGGTTTCATGCAGTAGAAATTCAATCAGAGTTGTCAGCCGTGAATTGCTGTTAATGCTTTATGTCTGTTGATATTACGATTAAAAGCAATGCACTTCACTACACTCCATATACATGAAATAAGATTTATGAAGCAAAATGATTATTGTATTGCTTTAGTAGCGCTAACACTAATGTTACTGTTCATTAATACCTCTCATTAGCAAGCCAAAAACAGATGTTTACAGTAGGTTTCAGGCAGGTTACATTGCTGGTTGTTCTTAACTTCAGCATTGAGGTCATAGTCCTCAATTTTTGGCTGTATCCTCAACAAATTAATCAGTTCACTTATCAATGTATTTGAAGGAGAATGATGTTAGACAAGTCCATCCATTTAGCCATTTCCACAAAGACTGTACCAGACACTGCACAGACTTCCCACCCTGAGTGTTACATCACCAGAAAACGGCTCTTGTGTGACCATTGTATCTTACACAAAAACATAAAGGGGATACAATTTGTGTTAGCTTAAGAATAATCAGCGTCCCTTTAACCTTTTAACAAAAAAATCAATGATGAACGGTTTAAACTCAATTCTGCATTACAGCTTCTCTGTCAGTCCTGTCCTGATATCACGGCGCTGGTTACTCGTTTTGTTTACTGATAAATGGACCAGCTCTGGTCGGTCGTAAAGGTCAGCTCCGAGGTTTGACAAACTGGAGTGGACGCTTTTAATCACTATGGTTCTGTGTGCGTGTGTCCGTCTGTCCGTGAATGTGTAGTCTGGTCCTGCAGTGATCAAAGAAACCTCTCCTGCAGGGATGCTGTACATGTCATGCTGTGGTAACTGAAGGAGCAGGTACATTGTGAATATGTTACACCCCCTACGCATCACATCAACAACCCACTCAAAAAAACAGTAATGACCTGTGAAGTGCTCTGCTTCAGCAGTACCCATGTTATTGTGGTGCTCTATAATAATGAAAATAAATGATAAACAGCTGTAGTGCCAGAGAAAATAAAAATAACATTTTTTCATGAATAAAAGATGCAGAGTTATAAATGATATGTTTGTATTCGTTCAAATATATCTTATGAAAGGGATTGCTAATGGTCAAATACCAACTTTCAACTCATTATTTCGGTTTTACACAACTGTACTGTTTCCATTCAGAGTATTTTTGGGCACAGAAGGGAGCTTAAAGCTCTCTGTTAACCTGCCCGGCAACAAGCAGCAGGCGGACATATAGTACTACAGTAAGGTAAAGCATTTTAGCATTTAAAGACTGAGATACTTCAGAAAAGCTCTTAAGACTAAACACAGGGCTATAAAGACAATATTAAGGAAATGAACACTCACATGTTAACTATCCAGCCTTTGAATGCTGCAAATTGTAAACTGAGCAACACAGACAAGAGAAAGGTTAATTTATGTGTACTACAAGCAAACATACCATTGCCAGGTTTTGTAAATCTGTTCATAGACCAAGCCTACAGATTTGGCTTAAGGGTTTATCAAAGTCTCTTGCACTGGAAATACTTACAACAACCATTAATGGAAAAATGGTGTACTATAAAAAGAGTTTTTTAATAAAGTTTTTGGAGGGGAGGAAGTCTGCAGAAGTCTATTTCCTGTTTTGTAATATGTTGTTGTACTACTCTGTCTAAACTTGGTGTAATTAGAAGGTGTCTTTTCGTGAATGTTCCGCATTGCACCTTACTGTGCGTTCGTCTACACTGAAGGATTTATGTTGAAAATCCCAGCCCAAGCCATAAACAGGGAAACTCTTCAGATCAGCTACTGACAATATCTATATACATGTCAATGAAAAAAAACTATCATCTCCAGGATTGCAACTTTATTTATCATTATGAATCAAATTAATTAAGCTGTTCATTGGACAACTTTATAAGATAAGATAGGAGATAAGAGATTCCTTTACTCGTCCCACAACGGGGAAATTCAAGTGTCACAGTAGCAAAGTAGACAGTGCAAAAATAAATAAATAAATAAAGCAAACAAGAGCCTATAAAGTAACAATTATTAAAAAGTGATTAACTTTTTTTTTAACTTAATTAAAATTAAATAGGTAAAATATAAGCATATCTTACAACATATACTGTATATATATTATTGGTTATATAGTCTGACCACTGCAGGAAGAAAAGACCTGTGATATCTCTCCATGAGACACCGCGGGTGAAGAAGTCTGTCACTTTATGACCAGGAAGGTAATGGATGGTAATGTTGCTCTCATGGGTTAATGTACATTTTGATTGGTCCGCATCATAAAAACATACTTGTACCATGTAAATGACAGGACGCCTGCTGTCAGAGCTTCTGCACACTGATGCTTGAGAAGTTAAGGACACTCATGGCCCATTGAATAAATAAAAGCCCTGTTAGAGACAGCCAGCGACAGATGTATTGCCTTCAATTGAGTGTGTGATGTATGGTTTCTGTAGGTTTGAGGCACTGAACCGACACATTATTACTCAGCCATGCAGTATCTCTCCTCTTTAAAATTACATGTACCTTCAGTCTTAAGGCTGATAACCTGATTCTGTCTCACTTTAGCTGTGAAAACATTATGAGGCTAATCTTCATGAAATAGAAAGTTTGGATGTTCCTTTGGTTTCGCTCACAGCACATAACTAAAACGTGTGTTTAACATTGTTTTCCAGCAAACCTGTTATCACAGCCTGAATTCAGCTCTGTGAATGCTGTCCCACTTAAACCCTCTGAAGATGGTAATAACATACTGGGAATGCTGGTTCCAGTACAAATTTAAGCTCCCAGGCTGCGGTTAAGAGTTTAACCTGGCATGCTTAAGTCACAGTAATTGCATTCTCCCTCTTGCCTTCTCTGTGATTCTCATCTTTGAGGCTCGGCAAAGTCAAACAAACCCAAAAATAGAAACACTCCCCAACATGGTGCTGCATATAAATGTGCATCAGCCTGCTGAGGTTCTGCCTCGTTTGTTTGTTTACATCCTACACTCGTGGGAGCGCGGGGATATTAAAATAAATTTAGCTGAGCAGAACCGGGGATATGCAAGAAAAAAAAGATCTGAAAGCAGCAACAACAATAGCTGCTGCAACAACAGATCTGAAGTCATGCAGACATCTAGAGAGAATTCTAGAGGCAGTGTGCTCAACAAGCTTGATGCCCAAACTGCATAATCTCACTTCATCACAGATGTATCAGTATCTCATTATCTGTCAACATCTCAAAAAACAGTAATAGTTCCCTTCCTATATCAGAGATACTGTATATATTTGAATCATTTACAGGTGCATGCCATTGCTCGTGTTTAAAGGAGCTGACTGGGAATGAGGGAGAAGGAACCAAAGTGTACGAAACCTCGGAGAACCCCAGTGCTTAAGGAAGTTTTGGGGGTATTACAGAAATAGTCTTTCCTTCAAAGACAGTATATGAGCGATGGACAAAGCCTCTGAGGCACCTTGATCTCCTTTTTTATGGCTGCAGGGAGAAACTGCACTGACCATTTTTCATTTTCTCCCTTTTGCAGTCACTTTACTTTTTGTCCACAAACACCCCGTCTTTTTTTAAAAATCTAGAAAACTGCCAATCTAGCGAGGACAGTTTTTGGGTTTCGATTAGAGTACCCTGCTTTCATGTGTCATCTCCTCTGACATGATTTGCGCTGCAGTACACTCTGTGGCAAAGGATAGCTGGCAACATAGTATTCTTCTCATTTTGCCCCTGCTGCTTCTATGTTTCATGGCAGGTAGCAACAAGTGTCAAGAGCCACTATCACTCCCTACTATGAAACAATTACTTACATGGTATTACTGTATTCTCATTTTTAGCACAACATCAACAACATCAACGTTTAATTTTCTTAAAGAGACAGATATCAACAACACTGGTTATTACTACTGCAACTCAGTCTAAGTTTTTCCACTATATACTTATGCCATTCTTAATGATATTTCCAGGTTTGGAGTACAGTTAATGTCACGCTGTTTACATGACCTGACTGTAGCCTATCATTATGAACTCTTACCTCTACTCTTACCTACGACTCTTTGTGGAAATAATGTTTCCACTGTATTTATTATTTTATTTTCAATATGTGATCTACAATATTGGTGTATGTAGGAGCATTTTCATTACACACTATTACACTGTAAATAAGAGGGTGCTAAAGTCACATTTAAACATACTATATTTACTCTCCGATGGTGGCAGAGAAATGGAGACCATGACAGACAGACAGACAAAATGAATTTGAATATGGACTTAAGAGCAGAGATGAAATGAAAATGGCACATTGGATCATGGAGAATCTGCACTTTTCCTCTTCTTTGGCAGTTATGGCAGCCCCTTTTCCGCTGTGCTGGACTGATTTAGATACAGGGCCGCCTCCACATCGGTGCAATGCTGTAATTGAAATTGAAAATGACAAATTCCCCAAGTGCCCTCCTCAGAAAACGGTGATGAAAACACAGTCAGATTCTGACAAGCGCTAGAAGGCGGTATGGCAATTAGACTGAGGCAACCGCTTCATAGTCACAGAGGCAGGATAAACCCTGTGCTCTATGACATTACATATCTGTCTTTTGCATTCCTTGATAGCGCAATTGGGAATGAGAATTTGTTTGCTGGGAGTAAACTGACAACCTTCCAAGAGATAGAAGATCCACTCTACCACTGAGCCACAGCCGTCCCATTAACCTGTAACGATCCTGCTAGTGGATAGTGATTCGCCAACCAGGATAGAGACATTGCAAAGCATTTCAGCCTCTTCTTCCTCTACAATAGTGAGCACAATGACCAGAGTTCCTTCTGTATCAATATATATATTCATCTTCTTTAGACTCTGTGGTCATCAGGGAACCTTAAAGGTGCTGCTGGACTTGATCACGGTCAGTGTTGCAATCTGTGAGCTTTATTCACTCCTCTTCAATCTCAGTAAACCTGTCACTTCCTCCAATGGGTCTCTGTCTTTCTAACCTCTCTTCCTTTAATCTTGATGATTCCTTCACTCCCTCCTTTGTTCTCCTCAGCCTCTGTAAGCATCCATTTGCCCCCGGCCCTCTCTGCTCCTCCACTCCATTCCCATCGCATCACCTCATCATGTTTCATATTTTCCCCCTCTCTCTGTCTTCCTACATTCATTACTCCACAAGCCACAGGCGACTCTAAACACTTTCCCCTTCGATAGTTGCCACAGTGATAGGTTTCCATCAGAGACGGAGAGGAAAGCCTGAAGCACAACTGCCCCTTATTTTCCACCATATTCACACTCGTCTTCTTCTTCTTCATCTCCGCTCAGTGACGTCCTGTAATCTAACATCAGCCCCTTCCATCTGTTCTCCATCCAAACAATCCAATCTGGATATTTATGCTGTGCTCCTTTTATTTGTTCACACTTCATTCACTGACTGATGCGGCTTAATGTAGTCGAACCTGAAATAGCTGTGTTACATAACTGATCAAGGACTCCGTGATGAAAGAAAAACTACTTGGCTGCGTTCTTGGTATGTTCTGCCAAGCTGGGATTACATTTGCTAAAATGGCTTCGTCAGTTAAAGCAGACAGTTTGCAGGAGATGACTCAGTGATAAGCCCTGCCAAAACAAACCCGGGCAGGGACCTGTTTTTATTCTTGGTGTAAAATATATGTTGAGGATGTAATTCCTCACAAAGTGACCCCGTAGAGAAATATATTACATTGAATGGAAGAATGATTTTCAATTTTCTGTGGAGCGCCACAGCTCTCTGTTCTGCATGCACCCTGCAGCTCTATTCAGAAACACCCGCAGAGAGAGTGACGGAAAACATAAATTTACAGTCTGAGTCTCATCTGTGTTCTGCCCATCGACAGCCCCCCACACACACACACACAGTCAGTTTGGACACACAGTGCTTGTCACAATCCAGTCTGACTTTAATTCCCATTAAATCAATGTTTTTATTTCTAGTCCACTTTGTTTTTGCAGAAAAAAGTGCTTTAGTGGCTTAAAAGCTTGCACGATAAAAGCAATTTCTCAGCAGAATTATAATAAAAGAGGACAAACAAGAAAGAGGGAGAGGTGAGATAAAAGTGGGCAGTCACTGACACAAAACACTTAGCTCTTATTTTCACATCACATTAGCTTGAAATTGTTACAAGAGGCTCTGTCTCTTTTGGCTTTATCTCTGTTGTTAGTGTTGCCAATCTGCGTGTGTTTACATGTGCAATCTCTGTGCATATGTGTGTTTACCAAACAGAATTTAAAGGAAGAAATGCAGTGTGATCCCACGCTGAGCACAGATAATCACACCCGAACAACAGTGTTGCAGCCTGGAGCTCAGGAGGAGGAGGGAGGTGAAAGAGGAGGCACAAAGGGAAACGACTGCCTATTATGAAAGGCATCAAACTCGTCATGCCGTACACCTCATCCCTCAGCTCCATATAGATTTCTCCTGCTGATGGTCAACACTTTCCTTGACCCTTCAGAAGTGTTAATCTAGTGTTGTTGTTGGTGTTTATGTGCTGCAGAAATGGCCGCAGCTGCTGTGGTAACAGTCATGCATGAACTAATCAATACAGCTTAAACTCTTCAATTTATATACTTTAGCTTCTTAATATAATTTGAGCACTGATATCAATTCTCTCTACGCATATTGAATATCTGTCCAACCTCCTAGAGAACGTGTTGTCCTTCCTGAGGTGTCTCTCGTGCCTCTTATGTTTTTGAAACCCTAGAATATACAAATCAAGGAATTACAGATAGAGCTTGTTCTAACTTTTTATAAATTGTTACATCCCGCAAGACCAATGTTTGATTTGGGGTTATATAAGTAAGATGCGATAATACACTTCAAGATTGAGGAACTGAGGGCCTTTTGGGTCAGGTAAGCAGCTATAAATATGCAATATGTGGTAAAACAGTTTAAATATAAATTATGTGCCCCATGTATGAGGCTCAAGTCCTGGAAGTGAATGGCCCGGGTGTGACATCAAGGTTAGGTTGAGTCAGCATTTCCAATATCGCATCTGCCGGAGATAGGCTTCAAAACTCTGCTTCACAAACAAATGGGTGACGTTACGGAGACTCTATCCATTTATAATGCAGTCTATGGTACCAACGCTGCAGTCATCTTTGAAGTGACCTCATTGTTCGACTTCCAGCCTTCACCATTAGCTGAATAACTTCCCCTGCTCTCTTTTTCCCACATTGTCTGTCCCCCTTCAGCTGTTCTATCTTTAAGAGGCAAAAATGTACAAAAAATAGCCTTAAAAAAACATTGTGATACTGTTACAGTTTGGTTAGGATGAAGCATTCCAACTAATTAACTAACAACCCAATGTTTGTGTGAAAATATGGATCAGATAAAAAGAAGAAGCTATTTAGTAGCCCTCTTGAGTTGAGGATGCACCAATCCTACTTTTTAGGTCCCGATACCGATATCAATACCTGGGCTTTGGTATCTGCCGATACTGGTACTAGCCGATCCAATCCTGGTATTGATTTAACAATCTCTATTCCTTAATGTGAGGATAGAATCATGTTTTGACAACTTCAGACTATTCTGACTTGATGGTGAACTGTATCTGGGTTCCAAGTGCTAAACCAGAGGTTAGAATCCCTTAATTTCAAGGATCTGGAACAATTAAATCCAATAACCTGTCAGTTTTTTCAAACTTTGAATCCATTAATAGAAGGTTTCTTCCTTCTTTGCAGTAGGCTACAACTGACATAAACTTCTTCCTTTGGGCTCCCCAAAGCGCGACTGCCATCCGTCGAAACATTACCGCTGCACATGTTGCAAGGTTCCGGCGGAGTTGTTAACAAAAGAAGCATGCACCTAACTGCAGAGCCTCTGTATTTATCCTCCATGCTCCACCGGGCAAAAATGCACGATATCCGATCTAGTGTTTTGAGTCCAATCTAGCTGATATCCAATATCAGGATCGGATCGGTGCATCCCTACTCTTGAGTGCTGTCAATCACATATTCTGTGTAGTGCGTATTATTTTTATCAGAACAGACCAGATATAAATTTAATGTTGTATCCACAAGTATGTTTAGATTAGAGTATATTCACTTGAAGACAAAAAAAACAGAGGTAATCCAGTGGTTATATGCTGTATGCCCTCATTGTTCTGCTACTGTATGGATTTTCTACTTACACTTAGTGTCAGTTTGACCCTGAGCAAACATGAAGAAATGAGAAACGGAGACTGTAAGGGACCTTCACTAACTGAACGCATGATCTCCTGTGTGTTAGTGCATACAGGATGTGTTACCGTAACTGCACGGCTTCATTGTGTGGTTTTATTGACGTAATGCTGCAGTTGATATAAACACAGTACTCAGCTGAGGAGCTCACAGAGAACATTATCAGGCATTAATCAATGAGAGGACACCTCTTTACAGCTGATTCAAAGCTGAAACTCGCAACCTGGTCCTGAACAGGCATACCTCACCGGTGATTTCAGCTCCTGGTTTTCTTGACCCATCCATGTCCCCAAACATTCATCCATAGATAACTCTACAGCCACAGTATTTACTGTGCTATTAGTCACCAGACCTTGAAACAATAAACCACAGGACAGCATATAGACAAGATGGCAAAGGAGTATCTAAATTGTCTGAGTTTGACACACTGGGACAAACACCAAGCTGATGTGTTTGAAGAGTGAGGAGAGAGAATGGTCTGCAAAAGCACTTACTGTTCTCTGATCCTGAAGTAATGCACTGCTTTTATTGGATTTTGGATTTTATTGTTTTTTTTACTGATGTCTCATTGGCATTGAATAAGACTTTCCCTTTGTTTGAGTCTCATTATATGAGATTGTAGTGGATACTTAAACCCATCAGTGAATAAATCTGCTCTTAGATTTGGTGATTACACATTTCTGAGCTCAATACAAGAATAACTCACTTTGGTATTTCAAATTCTTAAACTTTCTTCTTACTGGTATAGTAGTAGCCTCTTCATAATGAATCACTTTGTTTTTCTCTGCCTGCATTTTGGCTAAAATAACCTCAAAACCTCTTCCAACATTTTCAGCGTAAATTTGTCATAGTATTATGTTTGTTTTGGCCAGAATCAGATGCTGTCAATATACCTCACCTGCCTCTCTTACCTTCCTCCTTCCTGCTGGTCATGCCATGAAGCAGCCAAGTTACTAAAAATGATGTAAGCAACATCTGACGAGAATAGCAGCCATTTGGCTTTGTGGTTAAATTACACGCCCCATGTATGAGGCTCAAGTCCTTAAAGCGAATGGCCTGGGTATGACACCAAAGTTAGGTTGAGTCAGCATTTTCAATATGGCAACCACTGGAGATAGGCTTCAAAACTCTGCTTCAGAAGCAAATGGATGAAGTCACAGAGAGAATGTGTCATAGTTTTATGTTTGTTTTGGCCAGAATCAGACACTGTCAATAATATGCCTCACCTGCCTCTCTTACCTTCCTCCTTCCTGCTGTTCATGTCTTTGTGTGCTAGTTGTATCGGAGTAATTGTTGCTGCACAGAAGCTGCAGCATATAAACCTTGAGCAGCTGGGAATGTTAGGGACAGATTGTTTGTGTGTGTATGTGTGTTACAATATATATGTGTTTTAGTCAGTGTATATGTTGCACTGCCTTCTGGTTAGTGTGTGTGTGTGCGTGTGTGTGGTTTGTCAATGCAATAAAGCTGTATAAGTGTCCTGGGGTTGTTTTTCTCGCAGCAGGGCGATACAAGCGACCCTGATGCCGGCAGCAGTGAACAGATGGCAGAGTGTGTTAGCATGCCTGTACAGTGCCAGGGGTCAGAGAGGGCTGTTCCACCAGTCAAGAGGCAGCGTTCCTCCAAATGAGTCCGACGACCAACCTGTTGCTTCCATACAGTATTCACATTCGAAGCACAACTGTATTATACATGACTTTTTCACCTTTCTAGATCTCATTATATGTTGTGCACAGTGGAATCACTATTGCCCCAGTGGCCTCATAGACGTGTAATCCCAGTAATTTTAATGTCTTTGGTTATATCACACTGAGGGCCAAGTTTTCTAGTGTTTTCTGTCCACTACTGATAAGAATGTGCAGGTTCAGAAGTTCAGTTGTGCTTTTATCCCAGCCTAGATGATTACAAACAGAAGCTGAATGATGATGCAGACATTCTGACCTCAGAGTGCACTAAATCTCCAGGAGTTGTTTCTTATCTCTGCATTCGAGATGTGAGTTCTCTTAAGTGAAGAGCTCAGTTAGCATTATGCTTTCAGACATCGCCATCTGTCAATCTTTATAAGATAGATATAAAGAAGCTCTGCTGAAACGCCTTGTTTTTCTGCTTAACTGTTGAGGTCTAGTGCAGAAATAAAGAATGACTTCTGAAGATGTGATGTGTGACAGCTGAACTTCTCCACCTGGGATTTGTTAGCGACTCTAAGAAACCTTTGAGGTGTTTGGAAGTAAAAGTTAAATGTGCAAGAAAATGCATTGTCATCCTAGGTCATCGAGACCAAGGATTTTTTTCCCCACTTTTTCTCAAGTTCTAATTATCATTGACAGTGTATTAATATAAACAGAGCGCTGATTGTGAGAAGTAAAGCCAAAAGTAAAGCCTCAGTGGGTGCTGACAAATGGCAATCTGGCTAGTAGAGCTGCAGGATTCAAATTATCTAACGGATAAAGATCAAAAACCCAACAGATCGGTAGAGCCCACAGCAGAATAGATTCTTATGTTGATTTGAAGCAGGACGCCCATAGTTATGGAGACTTATATGACTCTTATGTTAATGTTTGTTACATTTTTTCTCTCTGTTCCACTTCTACTCTGATAAAGAATGCTGCATGTAACTGACAAAACTGCAAGCTAGCTGATAGTCCTGCCATACCCGATGGAATCATCCACTCCAAGGCCGTTGTGGAGTGTCTCAAACCAATTATTTGCAAGATGATACCAGATTCCAAACTAAAAAGACAACACGACAGACTGACACAGTAAGAAAACCATGTGACTCCTCAGCTAGTCAAGCCTCCACTGACTCCGACTACTACAAATTTATCTTAAAACTACAGTGACTCAAAACCTCTTTATCAACAATGGAACAAAAATAGCCAAAACAGCCAAAGTCCCAAATCCTACAACAATTCACATTTCTTAATTGACCCTAATGTTTAATAAATCAATAAACATTCATTAATAAACAGTAACAGAACTGTGCCTCATAGACTGCAGGATACTTAATTAATCAGCAAAGCTGTCAATCACTCATCTTTTAACATCAAATCCCTAATGATAACTAAGCTTCATATAGAAGTGAACACTTGCTCATAAATCAGTGTGTTAAAAGCTAACTGCTAAGACAGAAAGCATGTTTGGGAAAAATCTGTTTCACATGTATTTCAATTTTCTGGTTTGACCATAGACTGTATAAAATATGGATGCAGGATCCCTGACATCACCCATCTGTTTCTGAAGAGCTGTTTGAGGCCAATCATCGGCGGCAGCCATGTTGCTGATGTCGAGCCAGTGTGACGTAAAGAGGCGGAGTTTGAGCCTCCTATATAGCTACAGTGTCCCCGCAGTCAGCTGTGCCTCTCATTGGAAGACTCGTAATCTCAATATCTTTGAAATTGCCACGTTAGAAAAAAAAATCCCCCCTCACAGTGTGTGCCGATTGAGAAATGAACTATCCAGACTACACTCATCTTTTGTACCAGGCTGTAAACATGTTTATTTCTGCTGTGAAGATTGTCTTTTTCCCATTCATGTGTATGTGACTTCTGGTACTTCTGGAGCCAGCCTCAAGCGGATCCTCAATGAACTGCAGTTTTTAGCACTTGCGCATTGGACTCATATTTTTAGACCGGAGGTTGCTGCTTGGGTTTGACTAATGTTTCATTTATTAATATGGAGGAGGCAGGTTTTATAGCCTAAATCACAGTAAAAGCTTTTGTTTCACTCAGGATAGCTTTTGTTCTGTCCATGTTTTATTACTATGGATTGACTGTTTGATCATGGTGTGGGATAAAGTGATGAATCAACAAAGATATATATATATATATGTTGATTTTCTTTTAATAGTTTCTTCATCTGTGAATGGTTTTCATTGCATTTACTGAAACACAGTTGCTTCTCACACAATAAAAGGTGACCCAGACTGTCTGCATGCAACACTTAGTGGCATCACACTACGCATGTGTTTGAAGACCTTGAAGTGAAAATGGGTGGAGCAAAACATTTTGTACTAGCTGCCTTAGCTCATCCCTTTTGTTTTCCATCTTCATTGTTTGTCCTTTATTTATGAAGTGTTACTTCCAGCAGTGGCAATATTTTTTTTCTACCTGAGGAAACTGATAAACTACCCTCTTCAAGCAAAAAAAGAGGCATCTAGCCTCTCAGTACACAGATATTTCTCTCAGGAGTCTGCAATAGTAATCAAAGTAATAAATATAGAAGCCTTTTGCAGTGCACAAATGGTTTCTTTACAGCAACATACAATTCAGATATATCGTCCCATGCCTGTGTGCTAACAGGTCCTCATGAGTAAAATGTAATCAGAGGCTTGGTTTTGACTTGTGAGTGTCCTCTTATATTTCTTGAAAGCTTTTCATGCCTCGTTGAATTGATCTACAGATTAGGAGGCAAAAAATAATTTGCATGACCAAGTCAACATCGCTGTTTTCTCTGCACGTTTGCCCAGGAACAAAGATTATTCACTGTGATAGTGTAGCTCTCTAATGAGCTAATTCACACTCCAGCAGGCAGGAAACTTTCAGGGCATTTTGCCATTTTCATACTCCCCGGGAAGATATAAATCTGCAGTCTGAGAACCAATCTCCCTGATGATGAATGCAGCCTTGTTGTTTTTTCTCTCTCCAACTGCTCTGCTCATTCAAAGGTGATGAATGTGTGCAGGTGAGAGAGGAGGTGGTGACCTAAAAAGGAGAGAGAACTAAAAACCAGTAAACAAAAGTTATGTCTACTCGGAGAAAAACAGATTTTGTTTTAGATTTTTATGAGAAAATGACATTTTAAATCATAGTTGCACTGACAGCAGGACACACAGGAGGGGTCTGAAAAGCGATCAATAGATCAATATTTCTACCCCTCTCATTCAGCTTGAGACTTCTGTGTAGAGCCCTTTCATCCTCTCACTCTGTGTCGGGGGTCAATTTTCTCTTCCTTTCTCGTAGATAAGTTAAGAACTATCTCAGACTGTGGTGTGATAACTGATAGACTGATGCACTGTGTGTACCTGCTGGCAGTGTGTGCCTGACTGAGCTTTAGGCTACTGGAAGCGATCAGGGTGCTGCTGAACTATAGCATTGTCAACAAACCACAGGGCTTTCTCGCTTAGGCCATTTGTTAGGAGGGAATGTGTGCAGGGGTAAAGCTGCTAAATGCCACTAAGCTACATGGAGCACATATTGACTGGCAGGGCTCAGACCTCTGAGAGGAATCATAAGAAATGAAAACAGAAGCAGACGGATTGTTAGAATCCCCCACAGCTGCACAAAAAATCTGCAGAAGAGGAAAGTAAAAGATGTGCCTGCTAACCACAGGAAGCGGGTTTACACCACCGAGCCAAGCTGCACCAACAGAAAGATAATTTTGTGAGTTCTCTTCGGTATCAGACAAATGTCTTACTTATCATTAAATTCAGGAGCAGCCTAGCATGGGTGCTGCTCTCACGAATGATGAGGTGACTCTGACTTCTCGTCCTACAATCTGCTGAAGGCAGCTGTTTGCTGCAGATTGGCAGCCAGGACATTTTCTAGTGCCATGCTATGTGTGAGATACAGAGCTTTTTTATTGGCCGGGTGTGAGTGAGAGTGCTTGAACAGGCTATTGTTCTGTTGTCTTTTATATTCAGTGAAATAAAAACAATAAGCACCGTTTTACTCTGCCAAATTAACAGAAAAAACAATCATGTACTTTTTGATCACATTTTATCATCTTTTTTTTTTCCAGAGAAAACAGAAATGACAAGTTAACAACCTGATGTTTTTTAGACATAGCTCATAAGTCTGAACTTTTAATGTAGCTGCAACTTTTCTCTTCACTCAAACCTGCAAAATCGAATTTCAGTCACTCAGACACAGAAATTGAAGTCTGTGAAACTTGTAATGAAACCTATTAGCCTGCTGCTTCCTGCTTTAGGGCAGCGCTCTCACTTTACCAAAATAATTTCATTTGTATGGGTGTCAGTCCAGAGTTTCATGCAGACTTTTTCAGGGAGTTCTCTAAGCATGAAAATGATCGAAAAACTTCCTTTTTTTTCTTCTCATTTCTTTAGATTGGTCCTGTCATAAAGTGCTTTTTACCTGCATAAACCCAATGTTCATTTTAAAACATCTCACTTCAGATGGCATGTGTCATTTCATGGTCTTCATATTGTGATTACAGCATCATTCTGCTGGTCAGTCAGTACAAACACAGTCATATATTTGCGTCCAAATCCTCCACGCCCACATTTCATAGAGAGGATTCTAAATTTAACACGAGTAAAAACAGAAACAATACATTGTGGATTAACAGCCCGCCTACATTTGGAGGTGTTTACTGACTCATCAACTGCTGGTTTAATCCTGGTGAAGCACACAGCTTTATGAAAAATGTAGCGTTACCAGTTGTTAATGTTCATAAATCAGATAATATGACTTTGGAGCTATTTGGAGAGGTACTCTTGTCTTTTGGGAGAGGTTAAAAAGGCAAACACATTAAAGTAACACATTAAAAACATCAAAGTAACTGAGTTTACCTGTGATTACTAACTGATATAACAACTGAATGTTAGGTTGGATTCCCTTAATAAGAAATAAAAAAATCATTGCAATTCTGTAAAATATTCCTGCCTGACTCTGCCACTCTATCTCACAAAGCTTTGGTTTATGATTACATTATAAAACCCAATAGCTCTTGGAATAGTTTTTTTTTTTTAAATGTGCACCAAAGAACTCTTATCCTTATCCAGCTGCATAGAACAATTGGCGGCAAATTAACATGAATGACTTTGGCTCAACACAAGGATAACTCATGGTAGATGAGTTCAAAGCAAGAGTTAGACTTATTAGGGGTGCAGATTCACAGGATTTCTTCAAATTGTCAAATCAGTCAATGAAGTAGTCTTTGAAACAGAAATGTGTATTAAAAGCCATCTTCAAACTGCTTGTTCTGTCCAACAAACTGTGAAAATCCAAACATTTTCTCTTGAGAGTGTTGAAATTTAAAGAAAAGCAGAAAATGATCTCTTTAGTCAGAGAATATTTGGTAGATTTTGGAAAACAAATGACGAAATACTCGTTAACTAAACAACCAGATGTTTTATAGCTGAAACTCTTAAGTGAATTGATGTGTTAGTCCCATAAAAAAAAACAACCTGGAATCTTTCCTGCCAGCCCCGTGGTAAATTACTGCAGGAAGACAGTGTGAGCTGATCTGAGAATGCAACAGGAAGTCAGGAGAGTCACTGCGAGCAAGTAGACAGTGGTGGTGATGTTTGTAACAGGTGCCCAACCAGTGACATCATTTTGCATGTGATAAAGCTCATTTGTTTATAATGTGAATGCATCTAATTACACACACACATGATTGAAAGACAAAAACGTATCAATGTAGCATCAGTCTCAGCTTCACCCTCTGTCTTTATATCTTGTGAGCATTACAAGGTGACTACAGCAGTGTCTTTTTACATTATGTCTTATTGTCTGAGACCTCCGTCCAACAGGGAAAACTTCATGCTGTGGGGGGCATGTGTGAAAAAAGGAAGTTTGGAAATTGTAAGAGTAGACTGTCCTTGATTTTTTCAATTTTCAGGAGTGCACATCTGAAAAGAGCTTAAAACACAACAACTTTGTTTCCCTTTCACGTACAAGCACCCTAACAATAGACAAGGAATGGTTTTCCTGCCTCCTGGACAAACCCCACAATGTGTTCTTTTGCCCACAGTGTTTGCTCTTAAAACTACTTTACAAGGTATAGGAGGAACTTTTCCTCCTTCAGAGAAAAGAAAACCTCCCTGCATTGATTTCCTGTTACTCTGTGACCAAAATAGTTCAGCGCGCTGAGTCCCCTGTGTGTGCTGAGCTGTGCTAGACAAGCAGGCAGTCAGAGGCAGGCTATGGGCTGGGAACAGAGTAAAGGGGAGATGACAGTGTGTGTGTGTGTGTGTGTGTGTGTGTGTGTGTGTGTGTGTGTGTGTGTGTGTGTGTGTGTGTGTGTGTGTGTGTGTGTGTGTGTGTGTGTGTGTGTGTGTGTGTGTGTGTGTGTGTGTGTGTTTGTGTGTGTGTGTGTGTGTGTGAGGCTGTGAGAGCCTCCCATGACAGTCGGTCCCAGACCAGGAGGCCAAATAAACAATGAGTGAGGGAGCGAGCCGAACACAGAGCTAAAGGAAAGGAGAAACAGAAAGAGAGACAAGTGAAAGCTTGGATGACACAGCCTGGAGAAACTTACGGGGAGTGTGATGTGTTTGGCCAGGTTCCCATAACATTCAGCACCACACAGGAAGAGGGAAAGATGCTCCCAGTCATATGTTGGGATAAAAATGTCTACATCCCTCTCTAGAAAAAGAATCCTTTGTTTTCTCTTCATCAAAGAATCCAAAATGAAGTTATTTGTGATGTTAGAGTAGAAAAACAACCTCTGTCCTGCTGTTTACCCTCACTATTGACTGCTGAATCTTATGTTTGGACCATTTGAGCCTCGGGGTACACAGACCCATCACCCAGTCTGAAGAGCGATGAAGAGGCATTAGTAATATTGACCATATTCACCGATCAATATCCATTTATGCCTCTTTTATTGTTGCGACTCAGATAAGTGGCTCTTGCAGTGACCCCTTCTTTGTCCTTTATCACTCCCTCTTTCCTTCCTTCCCCCCTGCCCTTTCCTTTCTTCCGTTTACCCACTTCATACAGAGGGTCTCTACCAGCTGGGAGGTCCACATTGTGCCCCGCAGAGCAGCATTGAAGGCCTGGAGGACAGAGAGGTACTTAGATATTTGTTTTATCTCTGCTTTCACAAAATGCTGTCTCTGTTCTTTCCCCTCTTTTTGAGTCTGTTTTTTTCCACTCAGTCTTTATTTTTCTTCTTTAATCTGCTTGAAAACCTTTTCTCAGAGGAAATGTAAGACCCATGTGCTGCTCCTGGTGGTGCATGGTGGAAACATCCTGGACACAGCGGGTGGGGATCCTAGTACAAAAGGTGGCGATGTGGAAACCTTGTCCTCAGTGCTGGAGAAAGTGGCCCGAGTTCATTTCCAGGCTGCCGCTGAGCATGTGATGATCAAGTTGGTTCCATGCCCAGCTGTGTGCGCTGAGGCCTTCTCTCTGGTGTCCAAGTAAGTGCTGTAGCCAGAACAAGGAAACTCATTGGTCCTGTTTACACTCATCTTTCAAAATGGCTTTTGTTTGGGTTCAGTCCAGAGGTGGTGTGAAAGGGTGTTGTTGAACATTAGCCTCAAACAAAGTGGTGACAAATGAGGTTTCTATATAATGCGTTCCCCAAACAATCATTAAAAAGAAAAGGGGGATATGTTTTGAAAGAAATGTTCTTCATACCTCAAATAAAACTCCAGAGATTTAAAAATCAATGTCAACAAGCTTTAAATCTGCTCTGGAGGCTCATGCTGCACAACATTTCAGTAAGTAAGACACTTTATCCACCTTACATGTAACATCGTTCACTGGACAGCTAGCTTTGAAAGTACATAATACGCAGGTGTTTCCCCTGTTCTAAGAGTTCTTTAGGAGGAAATTAGAGCTCCTGTGAGGAGTGTTTTAATGGTCAGAGGTGGACACAGTTCATCAAAAAATCTAACTTGGTTAACCCTTATCAATAGGAACATATCTTTATCATAATGTACTGTGGCACGGTTACATACTAGATACATTTTGTTGCTATAGATTTTAATTCAGTCCACAACATGAAAAACTCTGAGGCTTAAAAATACTATAAAGTATCAATAAATCAAAGCTTGTTATTGAATGAGAAAGAACAAACTTCTGTTATTAAGGTAGACACAGCTGACCAGAAATGGAAGAAAATGTAGCAAAAAAAGTTAGACTCCTGTCTTTTGTTGTTTGAGTCACAGAGTTAAGCCAAGAGAGCAAATTATCCTTGGCTGCTTGCTTGTCCTCCCATCCCGTGGTAGAAGATAAGCTGTATTAATACTTTAAAACTTTGATAAATACTGTTGTCCCAACATTTATATCCCAAAAATCCCCAAGTAAAGAAGGACACACCTGTTGCATATTCAGCAGCATGACAGGAATAACAGGGTGATGGGTGAACAGGGACATTTTTCAATCAGGTTTTCAGCATAAAATGAGAATAAGATGGATTACAGATGTGTTCTGTTTTTTGTAACTTATCATTTATTCTCTGCATTTCACAAATATGATTCCATGTATAATGCCTTCCCAGAGCTGTACAAATCTGGATGAAAGATGTTTAGTAGCTCCCAAAGCATGCCAACAAATTATATTATGCGTTAAGGACAATTAAGCTAGCTTACTAGAAACTGCCCTTTCATTTTCAAAAATATGGTTGGAATATGGCTGTAACATAATGACATATGGTACTCCTTCTTCATGAAAACCACCTTTGTGTTAGCAGCTTTTAGGGCCATATATTTCCACCTCTTTAGTTTGAACAGAACTACATGAAGAAAACTACTGTTGCATGGCTCTCAAGTTTTGAAATCAGTTCAGAGTGAGATTTTGCAGCGGATTGTACCCTCTCATTATAGTCATTATCCGGCAGTATTTTGTTCCCTCTTTCTTTCTTTCTCTCTCCCTAGCTCTCTTTATTTTTGTGAAAAAGTAGTAATTTTGTTCAGGAAATATTCTACGAAATCAATTGATGAGATGACTTCCTGTACACATTAGATACGGGGCTCCTGCGTCTTCCAATCTGCGTCGGTAATGTCTGCAATTGCACATGTGCCTCCTTTTCTTTGGAACCTAACATCGTTGCTTTGTTTTACCCAGATACAGTGATGCTATTTTTTGATTGGCTGTTGGATAGCTGTATTTCTTTCTTTTTAATTCCTTTTGATTAGCTGGTGCGTGGCAAGCTCCTTCTAAACTCTACGGGAATCTCACTTGATTCCTACCTGTTACGCAGTTTAAAGAAAAGCAGCACAACTTGGTGGCCGTTGTCCTAGTAATTGTGCTGCTTGAGAAATACAGTGTGATGGCGTGTGAGCGTGTGAACAGGTTGAAATGCGTGTGTCTTATGCCACATCCGTGAGACTTGAGAGCCCTGCTGTTGGTTGCAACTTGTTATTTTGTTAGTTTGGTGATAAAGCTACGCTCTCTCAGGGAGCTTTCAAAAACAGAGTACTTTCATAGCTGGGCAAATGTAGAAGCAGACACATCAATATTTAATCTTTCTTAAACAAAAAAAACCATCACAAATAAGCAGGAGATTGGGTTTTTTTTAAGGAAACTGTGGTGGTATAAAATAGTACTAGAATAATGGTTTCAGCAGAGTAAAAGCTAGCATTAATATCATTGGATCTTACTCTCAGTTAATGATTTCTGACCTTCTTCTTTATACTTCATACACTCTTTTAAGTCTCTTGTGTCTCTTTCATTCAGTAGAAGTTCTCACTTGTTTGATAGACAGCCATAATTACCTTAAATCATTAACAATCAGCGTAAACATGACCACACTGTTCAGGGGGCTTTTGAAGAATCTGCCTGTAATGATTGCATGCCTTCAAGAATTAACATAAAGGAAAAAATGTGTGGTCGGCTGAGGTGGTGAAGGTTAATTGAGAAAATATATTGACCAAAGACCCAGAAACAGACAGTGATGTTAATTAGTATGCTGATGACATTTCTCAGCTCTTGCTAGCAAGTGGCTGAGTGGAATATTTAACATCGAACCTTTTTATGCTGCTGTTTTTAATTGTTGATTCCTCCATCGGGCGTCTCCTCGGTGGACAAAATGAACGCCTTAATGACTTTATTAGGTTTCACTGACCCTAATTTGTTTGTGTTGTTATCCAATGTACCTTTGATTTCAGGCTCTGTGATCAACCTTGAAATGGAAATTATTTGTGGATGTAGTGCAACCTCAAGTGATGAACCCGAACTATCAAACGGTTTTATCACCTTTAAAAGTAGTGTTAATTTAAGTCATCCCTTTGAATTCATTAAGTTCAGAACAGAGAGAGACTTTCAGGTAAAAATATTTCTGTGATCACATATTTGCCCTTTTTATAGTTTCATCTGCAGCCTTTGCACAGAGCTGTGTAAGTGTAACTAATGATTTCATTTCACATTTAACGTCACATGTCTCAGTGGTCACCAGTTTTTTATCTGACAGCATCACTTAGTCTTTCTCTGATTTCCAATTATGTGCTGAGGAGGTTTTTGTCTGAATTGTCACTGATCAGCGTGGAGAGGGAATGTGTTTGGCAGGCGAGTAGAGGCTTCTGTCTGGTTCTGTGATTGACGTTAGCGGGAGCCAGGGAGGTAGAGACTGCAAGAGAGACGAGTGTGGAGAGATTTGTTTTCTGCTGCTGCTCGGCAGCTTGACGTCGCTTAGCTTTCACAGCATCTAAACATGAAATATTAAAAACAACTACTCGTCATGGGAGCCGAGCAGAACTGAGGTAGTGCTGGATGTCTCGGCTGAATGTTTGTGTCAACAGAAACACAAAAACACACACCATTTACACTCAGGCAGGCATGAAACTCTGCATTAAAGAGACTCATTCATACTAAATGTCACCAGAGCCCGAGTTGTCTAGGAAACTAGGAATATAAACAAATGAGAGAATATGTTGAATACTCAATACATTGACAAAATCAGTACATTAAGTATTCAACAACGGCTTCAATTTGAAGATTTAGCAGATTGAATGGTACAAACAAAACGATGAATTCATTATTGGTTTTAAATCTTAGATTGTTTTGTTTAGACAACTAACCCTTAGAACATTTTGTTTCTTTATTCATAGACTTTCTTTTCTTTAGTTGGACTATATCCCTAGATTATTTGTTTCATTTAAGCTTGGCATGATGAAATTGTCTTTGAGAGATGGCGTGGACCCAGAATTTTTTAGTCTTTACTTGTTCTAGCAGCAAATCTGGCTAAAGGTGACACGTGTAAATGGATCACATTAGATTGATAAACCCTTTCTTGAAACCCCTATCATTTACATGAAGAGGGGAAAATATATATATATATATTTAAATATATATTTATATTGCTTCGACCACTTTAACAAACTCTGCTTACAGACAATCAATTGAGTTGAAAATTGAGGATAATCGGATCAAAAATGAGTGCAGCACACACTGGATTGTGTTATTTGAATGTGTCCACTCATGCCCGCTGGACACACTGGTGTGTGATAAAATGTGTCAGGAAGCATCCTCTTCATGCACTAAGCTTGTGTTCTTGTTGACTTTACTACGAGCTATTTTCTAAAGTATCTGTTTGTCTGAAAGAATAGTTATCTCAGTGTATCCCTCACTTTGAGAGCTTCCCCGAGGAAACAGAACTCTTAAAAACTGTGCTGTAAATAAAATCATTTTTGGTTTTGTAAAATCTCTCTGAAGCTTGTGCCACACTGACAGATTTTTAAAACCTTAACAGATGTTGAAAATGTGAGAGAAGCCATACATGACAGCAATTAAGATAGATTTCATAGTTTTGATCTGATTGAGTGGAGTGCAACGATATGATCAGAACACCACACCACACACCAACAGATCCTTTTCATCAACAACACAAGTCCCAAATCCTAAAGCTGGAAATCTTGCTAAATCTCTCTCAGTCAAACGTGACTTTGGAGTAGACAAACATGGTGGATGACGTCAGGAAGAATTGATGACAGCCCACAGAGTGCATGTTTGGCTGTCCTCAGAGTCCTTCATACACAACCAGATATCAGATTGTAGATATTGAACATGTTTATTATTTACAAATTGAAATCAGTGCATTCAAAGTTTTCGGGGAATTAAGATCCCTCTGGAAAAAATAGGGACTCTGCTGATTTGCCCCAAATTTGCCTGATTATTTTCTAGTTCCTTACTTACCTAATACTTAATCATGCTGTTCTTTGATTAAAGTATCTTGGATTTTGATAATTAGTTCGGAAAAATTTGATTAATACAATTTCTTTGTATTGCCTGATAGATTTTATTTTACACGACACATGTAACAAACTTGACTTTAAACTTATATTGAAGGTTTATGAAAGAAAAACACAACAAACAGAACTTATTTTTATGACTTACAGAGTGCTGTCCTTGAAACACTAGGAGTAAAACTTTTGTAAATTACCTCAATAAGTTCTGGTGAAGCATTTATGTACTGAAATTTCCTAACACCAATCAGCCAACGTATACAGCAATACCTGTAATAAGACAGTATTTCCAGACGCTGAGCTCTGATTTTGATTCCAGGTGAGATCTCTTTTGTAGAACCGAAGTTGCTCTAAAATTCAGCTCACGACTAGACGTCAATTTGTGTTTTATTTTCAGTGAAATGACAAAACTGATTCGTCCCCAGATGGCTCTAGGTCCTCAGCTAGCTCTCACAATATGTGCAGCCGGTCGGCATTCAAACAAGCCCACACAGCGGCAAACACAACACTTATTCAACTCCACTTTTGTCACTTAACAGTGTTTGCTCTAATGACAGTGTTGGACTTGTGGGTGTGCGTAGCCTCATTTATTTGCATGCCAACATAAACACAAGAGGGAATAAACGGCCCGGCGGGGAGGAATTGCTGCTGTGTGGGTAATTTCCTCTCATTCTGGGTAACAGCTTGGCTGAAAATCGCACGGTGGAGTGAAGGTGGCAAAATCTCTTAGCGCCTCCAGGACAAACTTTCACATAAACACACCACTTTTGACTTGGTGCTTGGTAATTCCTTATGTACCTCGGAGGGTGTCCCAGTAGAGAAGAATCATGTTTTCCTGCTTGTGTTAGCACGTGGGGGGTATCCTGCTGCGCTCTGAGGTGCCCTGAGCACGCTAATTATTAGCTTTGTGCGCTAATGAATGTACCTGCCATTATTGGCTAGGAGCTGGTTGTCAAGACAGCTCATACACACATTTGAAATCCATAAACACACTGGAATGGGTGCAACCCACACAAAAAGAGCATCCTGTTGTGTATTATTGTGCCTTAGCACACCCCAATTAACAGTGGCGGTGAAAAGGCTCCAAAATTGATCTCCTCTTTGAGCCAAGACGCCGCCTCTCTCACAGCATGGAGAGAGAAACCTTTGTATAAGAAACTTCTTCTGAGCAGCTGTGAAAATAAAAATGGATTCAATCTCTCTAGAGCTGAGGAAGAGGAGGAGGAGGAGAGGGTCCACTTGTCCATGTGCAAAGAGTGACCTTAGCTCAGGGAGAAAGAGACTCATTATTCCGGGCAGAGGCGGCTGAGGACGTGCCGACACTGTTCCTGGACCCTAATTAAGAAGACTCTGCAGAGGCCCTTTGCTGCTCATGTTAATTGTGTGAATGTTGTGCACTGCTAAGTCAGCCATTAAAAAAAAAGGGGGCAATTAGGCAGGAATCTGACAGGCTTCAGAGTTTTCAGTCTTAACATTGTACCACATGAGGGAGGAGGGCAGCATGATGGCAAAGTTATGCTGAAGGAGACGAGGCTGATTCAGGTGTAATCAGCTCACTCGGCTTTATCCTCTTCCTGCATGTTGTTAATTGATCTCATCGTTGTCACATCACCATGAAACCTTGAGAAACACTTCTATACATCTCTCAGGTTTTGTGTTACTCTGGCTTTAGATGTCAATGAATGAATCACTGTCAGATTAATGAACATAGCAACCAAAGCGATGAAATGCAAAGCTCCTCTGAGATTGAACGATTACCTCTCACTCATAACAAAGCAGCAAATGAGGCTTTTTGTGTGTGTTTTTTCTGAGTTTTCACTCTGGTGAAACCTCAACATGACCTTGGGTTTTTCTCACTCAGCATCGCATGCTTCTGCTAATGAGAGCAGAGACATGTGAGCAGGATAAATGCTGCCAGTCGTGAGTTGACTCACATTTTGAAATAACAGAGGCAGGATAATGGGGGGCACACTTCTCTGCCATTCAGATCTCGATGATGTGGAGCCTTTGAGAAGCAAAGGAAGCATGTGTTACATATTGCTGCTTTTTCAGGATATTAAAAAGAAAAAAAAAAAAAATTAAGTAACAAAACACTGAACAGGATTCAGAAATAAGCTCTTTTCAATACATTCAATTGGCTGAAGTTTTGTGATGCCCAGGCACTGAGGGTTACAAAAACATTTGTGGGGAAAAATTAATAAATAATGTGATATGGAGATACGATATGTGATATGGCAGCCGTGATATTTGAATGATCTGTTGCGTCTCTGCTGTCTCTTTAAGTTTATCTTTCATACAGTTGATCATTAGGGTATAGATTTCAAATCCCTGTTGATTAGGATGTTGAACAGCACTTTTGGGGAGAGTGCTGGTCAACAAGAGCTGGCATAGCAGTTGAGGAACCTGGCTCAGAACTGTGTTTTACTTTTCATCAGCACAAAATACATTTAGAAAATTGCTGCATTACAAAGCAAAGAAAAACTCACAAAAAAAGGATGTACCTAACTGAATGACAAAGAGGTTGTGAGAATTAAAAAGAACCTTTATATACTTCTTAGTTGCACTGTTACGAGCTAGGGTAGAATTAAAAAGTCTATTTCAGGTATTAAAATATTAGTAGCATCACATCTTCTGTTTAGTCTTAAAAAAATACACCAACTCTACAACCTCAAATCCATATATATATATATATATATATATATATATATATATATATATATATCATCATCCAGAGAATTCCAAAGTTTAACTCCATAAACTGAAACACACATTTGCTTTAATGTAGTCAGAAATTAGTTGCTTTAGAACATCCCTACGCAAAGTTTCTTTAAGAAATAATCTAAAAATAAATAGTGAATTAGGCCCATTGCTCTTAATAAATGATAATAATCATGATAATATGATTTTTTTTTGTTTAGCACTCATCAAAAAGTAGTGTTCAAGCACCTAGCAAAAACTCAGTAGTAACAGCACAATGTATGAATAAAGCTGGAGGACACAGAAAAACGAGGACTAAATAACATCAAATATATTTTACACTGTGGATGAAATCTAAGAATAACAAGAGAGCCTTTTCATAAAAATGGGTCTATAAACATCTTTTTCAGTGTTTATATTTGATCCAGACCATAAACCACCATCTGCTTCTGACATCAAATAAAACACTTTTCCTCATCAAAACTTTATGCCTGGTGTCACAGCTTTTTCTAGATTGATCACCACAGTTTCAGAGGAAATGGCTGTGGATTATTAGATTTAATTATAGCTATTAAATACAGATGGGATAGATTTAGATAGTTTGGTTGGAGCAGCCTCTCCCAAAGAACATGTTTGCATAGACAAAAGTGTTAATGATCGCTGCAGATTAATTAGCGCCATCGATTCAGAACAGAGAACAACCTGCAGCCTTTAAGTGCCTCAGCAAATAAACCAGACAGGAGTCTGACTCATGCACACACAACAACAAATCATTTTCAGGCACTCCTTGAATGTAAAGCAGCGGCTGCTCCGTGGTAATGATACTAACAAGTGCTCACATAATTGAGTAATTATGCAAACCCAGTAATGAGAGTTCCACCTGACGTTTTTTCAGCAGTGCAGCAGGTGTTGAACCTCTGTTCATGTCCTGTGACCCGTGAGACCTGGCTTAGAGGTGAGGTCGTGTTTGGAATAATAATGTTCCTTCGTTATTGAATTTCAAGTGTGTTGTTTTGGATGTTTGTGGGCACCAAAGTTGTCAATAAAACTCTCAAAGATCAAGGTTTGACTGGACCGAACGCTCTGTGGCATTTCTCTGGATGTGGGGATTTCTCATTTCAGCTCCCCTAAAAAGTAATCCCTTATAATTTAAGGAGGAAGATACCTGATGGTGTTTTGTCTCACAGCAAGTCTCCCTCCTGGAGCATTGCACCTTTGCTCTTGAATTTCCTGAGCTGAATATTTTACACGGCAGCTTTTGTAGACGGAGTGACATTGTAGTCATGCAAACAACTGTGTGCAGAACCCAACCAGCAAGACCGAATACATTTCAGAGGTTTCCACTTTTGCCTGTTTTTTCACAAATCTGCATGAAATCATCTCAAAGAGAGGAGCAGTCACAAGAAGCGGCCCTGGGGAGTAGAGTTCACAGCCTCCACACTGCAGAGGGAAACAGAGGCTCAAGATGATGACTGTAGAGTTTTCTCTGGCAGCTAGGCCTAAAAGCTGCATTCTTGGATTGAATCCACTCAGTGTTTATCATTCAAAGCAACAAGTCCAGGTAAGGTTGGGGCAGACTGTACCTTTTAAAGGGAATACACTTTATAGAGAGCAGAGAAGATTTTGTGAAACCAAATTAATCACTAGAAAAATCATATTCCCTCGCCAAGAATTAAAGCAAATCAATTCAGTATGAGCTGGAAGCAGGGGCTGAGCACTGAGTAACACAACTGGGCACAAGTCAAGGGGGCCAGGGGTGTAGCGGTCCATGGGCAAAACCCTCTGATTTAAAAGAATCTCAGAATTTCTTGTAAAAGAGTTACTCAAATTTAAAAGAAAGGACTAAAAAAAAACTACAAGGTCACATGAAATTTACACTAAGATACATTAAAGGACCTCGTAAAAATACAAAACAACAACGAAGAGAAACAAAACAACTACACAGAAAAAAAAGTTGTCAAAGAAAAACAAAATTACAACAAAGGGAGGATAAACTACGGAAAAGTGAAACCAAACTAAGACAACAAACAAAATGAGACTCAAAACATCCACATAGTAAAACAAAACATCTTTGAAGACAGAAAACAACTACAGAGACATGAAAAAACCACCCAAACTACAATCCAAGAGGGTCACAAAACAACTACAAAAAGCTCAAACAACCAACAGGAGAGCACAAACAACTGCACAGAAAAACAATTCTACTACAACTACAAACAAAATGCCAAAAAGAAAAAGAAACTAAGAGAAAAAAAACAACTACAAGGAGAAAACATAATCAAGAAAAGACTCAAAATAACCCTCAAAAGACACAAGAGAACTGCATGAATACACAGAACACCCCCAAAGAGACATAAACAACCTAATGGAGACACAAACAACTTAAAGTAGACACACATTAAACCTCAAAGAATCCCAAAATAGCAAAAAAGACAACTAACAGACCAAACAACCGAAAAGACATCTCACTGAGTGTGTGATTCATACTCTTATTTAGGCAGAGTGTGGGCCCTAAACATCTCTGTGCCCAGGGGTCCATTGCCTCGTAATCAATCCTCCACTGGAGCAGATTGAGTGCAGCAACACTGCTGCAGTTGGCTTGGCGTCGAAGAGATTTTTCATTTCCTTTATGGACTTGTTTGAGACACTTTGATGTAGGCAGGAATCGCAAAAAAATCTCATTACAAGCTCTTTAGCAAGTATTGTTTCCTCCCATGTGAAAATGTAAATTCAATCAAAACAATTATGTTGCACAAGAAGGCAAATAAAACAGGGCAGTGCCAATGTGAACAATTCATCTACATATATTGGTGCAATCATTCTTGTAAGGAAAGGGCATAATGAATGTAACATTGGTTATATTCAATGATTGTATACCTTTTCTTATCATTTTCCCCTCTCTTAGACTCCAACAAGCTTCCTTTTTTTCTTTCCTCTCTTATGTATTTATAAATTGAGGTAACCATGGTCAATTGCTGCTCATCACATAGCAACATCTCTAAAAGGCAGAAAAATCCAGCCGTTCTTCTTTATCTCATTCGGCTGCTTTTGCTTACTGAATGGTTTTCAATCACGAAAAATAAAATACTACTTTACTGAAATAAGTAATACTATGTTTACTATCTGTTATTGTTTGCATCTAAACAAGAAGTAGTTTGAGAGTTTGATCTGATTTCAAAGTGTCAGTAGTATTGTCAGTAACCTACCTTTGGAGACGCTACACAAACATACCAATGCACATGTGGAGCCAAGCTAAGCTACTACTCACCATCGCTTCAAACTACTCGAGGATTTCAAGGTTGTGTTTGTTCATTAGTGGTTCCTTTTATCTCCATCCACCTACCCTTATCTTTCTGTTTTAGATTACAGCATGCTTCTAACAGGGCTCACTGTAAGAACGGAGGGAGAGTGGTTTTGTGAGGGGAGAGCTTGTAATAGAAAGCACCTAGGAGTTGAAGAAACGCTGTGATGAGGACCACAGCCTCTGCACATGGGGTACACACCTACACCGCTAAGTCAACAGTGCCCCTCGCCAAGCATTTTGAGAGTTTCCAAAAATGGCACCATATCCTTGACAGACGCCCAGGTCAGGTGATGCTTGTGTGTTGTTGTGGCGTCAGCAGGGCTGCTCTCACTATGTGGTCACTGATTAGCTCTCTCACCCGATGACAAGGAAGGATCGTCGTCTCATCTTTCCACCCAACAGAAGAAAAGTATCGACAGGGGAACTCATAAAGACTCTAATCGTTACGGCAGCTCAATAATGCCATCAATATCAACGAAAATGAGCAATCTCCTTCCCCACTTGTGATTCCTCACAGCCCTCCAAGGTGAATCCACAGGCTTGATTTTTGTGACACCTCTTGGCCTGCTGCCGCTCTGGCTGGCAAGTTGCATACTTGCTGTTCTCACATTTATTTTTTCTCACCTGCACCCGCTTGATATCTCAGTGACTCCCTGTGAATTCAGCTGTATCCACTTTAGAGATGAGGTTCAGACAGGGGATATCAGCAAGAACAAAGATGCACTGTGAAACTTTTGCTAACATACAGATGACAGTCACATTATGTGACTTTCTAACTGGTGGCTTTTACAGCAAAACATGTTCAATCTCTTCCTGCTCAAAGTTGTAACAACACCTTCGGGGATGATGAATTTCGTAGTTTAATTTTCATATATTTCTGGCCAGCAGCAGACGTTGACAGAACCATTTTTCAATCCATTACTCTGGCGGCTGATGTAAATAATTGCCCTCCAGCACAGATCTGTCTGTGTTTGCTGTGATGGTGGCAGCAAGGATTGTGGCGGGGGTTAGATGTCGCAGATTCACTGGTGGATGCCGTGGAGCTGGGAGCAAAACAATCACATCTGTTGTCTCTTTCCGTCCCAACAGGTTTCCTAAAGCCTGCAGTCTGGTACTTTACAACTGCAGCAGTCCTCAGTAGGTCCTCAGCTGCTGTAAACACGGGGTAGTGCAGAGTTGTGGCTGCAATTATCAGAAAATGTGATGATTATCAAACTGGAGTGTATTCTCTGCAGAAATTCTCAAATCTGCAAGTAATTGCTTTGATAATTAAAAGTTCTTGGGTCCTAAAAATAGAAATATAATGAGACATTTTCACAATAAAGCAGAAATTGTGAGCCAGTGATAAAGTGCTCAACCTGCATTATACAGACATTTATCCTAAAGGGAACATTAAGTTGCCCCATGTTGTTGCAGGATCAAGAGACACACTTTCCTGTCAAGCTTTTACAAAGACTAATTTCCCCTGTTTCTGGGGTATTGTATGTTAACCATGGCAATACAATGCTTGGCTCTCATTAAACAAAGTTCATAACCTCAAGAGGCCCGCTTCCTGGTAATGGGCTCACCAGTAAATATTGGCCGTCCAATTTGCAGAACAACAAGAAAAACCTCTCCCATGTTTTGGGAAGTGTACTCAATTGCTGTACTGGACTAGATTAGATTAGACGGCTGATATTGATTTAATCTATCAGTGTTCAGGGCGGAGAGAGAGAGAGAGAGAGAGAGAGAGAGAGAGAGAGAGAGAGAGAGAGAGAGAGAGAGAGAGAGAGAGAGAGAGAGAGAGAGAGAGAGAGAGAGAGAGAGAGGTCCTTAATGTGCTTAGATTAAATTCAAACTGTATGCACCCTCGCAAACAAAATTGTCTTCAAATAAAGGTACAACTGCTGAATATATTTTAAAGTATACAACAGCAACAGCAACAACAAAACCACTATAGTAGGACAAAGACTGCTACACTGAGTGAACAACATAAACATATGTATATTTTATGCTGTATCTGGCTGCGTGTGCTTCAAGAAATCCCCTGTTGTTTGTTCAGTGTTGGAAGAGAGTGCAGTTTTTAACCTAACAATGAGGACAGACACTGCTGTGAGCAGCCACTGAGCCTGAGTGTTGATAATTAGCTCATTAGCTCAGTGTGTGACCAAATGGCTCGGCAAGTACTTCTTTTTCATATGAAGTTTTGAGACTGTGATTTTGCTTAGCCTTTTTACCATCAAGATGCTGCAAAAATCAAAAGCAACAACAATAGTGCTAGCCTATGATTTAAATGTTTGTGTTTCCTATTCATCTATGGTACAAAATATGAAAAAATATGATTCATCATGATTGAATATTGAAGTTTGAGTGTTTCTGTGTTTAGAAATATGAGCAGCTTTTAGAGAGCACCTTGTCATGGAATGTAACATTGCTCCATAAAGATCCTGATAAAGATGTGCTGCCTGTGGAGTTTGTAATCTTCATTTTTCCAGTTCTCTCTGTCCTTCTAGTGCGAGTGTAAAGCTCTCAAAAATCTATATCTGTATTGAATAGACAGAGCAGAGATTAAGTTATTGTTGATCTTGCAGTCCAAGCAATACCCGAGCAATGCTAACCTCCGTGAATGCTGGATTATTGTACCTTTTTAAGATAAATACTATCATCTGTTGGGTACAAAGAAGTTGTTCCCTCTGTGTTGTGAGGTGTCTATGCTTTCTGAATGTTTTAGCCTTGCTGTGACATTGCTGCTTCTTTGTGTGGACAAATTATCTGATGGATGATGACTGCATGTGCGTGTGTGCGTGTGTGTGTGTGTGTGTGTGTGTGTGTGTGTGTGTGTGTGTGTGTGTGCCTCTCAAAGACAGCCCTCTCTGTGACATAACACGTCTCGCTTGATACATGTCTGCTTCGTCATTGAAATAGACAAAAGTAACACACACACACACACACACGCACACACACACACACACACACACACACACACACACACACACATACACCCCCCCCCCCCACACACAGACACACAGATTCATACTGCTACATTGATGTCAACAGAACATCAAGACACAAAGACTGCTGTCATTACTGATTTTGTTTTGTTCTTGAGATAACATCCTAGTTCTTCTTATCTTGCTTGTGTTCACATACATGCACACACACACACACACACACACACACACACACACACACACACACACACACACACACACACACACACACACACACACACACCTGAACATGCATTGTTCTTCAGCCTTGTCTAAGATCTGATAGAGTGCATATTGAACAAATTGGATGTGGCACTAAAAGAAGAAGGAAGAGTGACAGCAAAGAAAAACCTGAATGATTTGTGACTTTGTACATCATGAAATGTTATCAATAACCGTATCCTTCATCTGTTTTGTAACATTTTTCACAAAGTTGCGTGGAAATCTTAATTTTTTTTAAGAGATAAATAAATATCATTTTCCGTGTTTCTTCATTTTCCTCTTCTTCCAGCTTGAACCCGTACAGCTACGACGAGAGCTGCGTGTCCAGCAGCGTTGACCACCTCCCCCTCGCCGCCCTCCCCCTCCTCGCCATCGTCTCCCCTCGCTACCAGGACGCCGTGGCGACCGTGATCGCCCGAGCCAACCAGGTGTACCACAGCTTCCTGCAGTCTGAGGACGGCCAGGGATTCAGGGGTCAGGTCCGTCTCTCTCTCTGCAGTCTTTTAGTTTGGAGACGAGAGGAACTCCTTCACTGTAGTCTCTCATCATTGAATAATGAGTCGGAGGCACTTTAATAGAAGTCAATGATTGTCAAAGGAAGTGAAGATTGCCTTTGAGTGGGATGTGTAATCTGTGTGAGCTTAGGCCCTCAGAGAGCTCCACATCTCTATTGTAGAAGTGGACCACATCTCTCTCTTGTACATAACAGCTAATTGGCTGTTTGTAACAAGCTGCCGCTTCCAAAGAGGTAATGGTCCGTGAGAATCTGTTCTGGCTTAAGTCAAAGCTAACAACATTCGAAACATAATGTCTGTTTACTTGGCTTGAGCTCAGATAAACTGTTAAACTATAAAATGTAAGAAACGATTGAGTTTGACAGGTGTCCAGTAAATAACAGTTGTTTTCCCCCGGTTCATTTGCTTTTTATCAGCCGCTTTCTTTAGCTAGTGTAGTGCCTGTTTGAAGAGACAAGCTTCAGATTCTCAGGACTTCTCAGACGCATGATTAGAAGCCTGTGGTCAATACAGCTCTGATTAGCCAATCAGCAGCAGCAGACCAAATTGCATACAGGTACAGGTTATCAACAGGGGGTCATTCAGCTGGAGCTATGTGGATAGATTAGTAATGATAGGTTCACTTTAGAACTATATACTGGATTTATGTTATTTGGCTGAAAAGTCAATGTTTCTGTGGCAGTGTCATTTTTTTTTTTACATGAAGCCTTTCCATTGTTTTTACATTTCAATCAGGAGAGACACAATTTGAAGATTAAAGGTTATTTATTACAACTGAATGAATAATGAAACTTGACAGAAATCTTTGGTGTAAGGACTTTATGGGGATCATTTTGTGAGCGTAGGATACGTGAATTTGGCAGCAGAAAAAATCCCCCTTGAGTCCAGACACTGGTGGTGGTGGTTGATGAATCCTAGGATATGAAGACTTGCAGAGAACAGGTGGAGATGGGGAGGTGGAGGGGTGCACACCATCAATGCAAGAAGGAACTAGCAGGAGAGAGGAGAGAGAGACACATTTAAAAAGACAGCAGAAAGTTGATAGGCTGACGATAAGGGCGTGCCACTGAGCTATTGGATGACAGCCGCCGCTGATTAACCAATGACAGCTCTGGAGCATGCAGCTGGAAGCGGGTGAGCTATTGAACGAGGGAGAGGAGAGTTAAACAACTGCTGTGATTGGTTTATAGTCTACCTGTCTGAACTTTTGCCAGAGCTACATTTGTTTGTAAAATATAATCGTTTAGAAGCAGACATCAATCATATAAAACAATTAAGAATGGATTGAATGGCCAGGGAATCGCAAGTACTGTGAGACAACTTTTATACCTTAGCAGCAGTATACATGTGCACACGGGAATTAAGGTTGTGGATGCTGCCAATGCAGAACCACCTGTCAGAGTGGACACAGGCCCTCATGATGCGGCTGATGTTGTTTTGTTATGCTTAAAAAGTATATAACTTTATACTTACTCATTGAAGTTTGACTAGATACCTGAAATGTACTCAAACATTTTGTGACATAGCAATTTTAATATATACAGTTGTGCTGATAAGTTTACATACCCTGGCAGAATTTGTGATTCTTTTGGCCATTTTTCAGAGAATATGAATGATAAGAAAAAAAAAATATTCTCACTCATGGTTAGTGGTTGGGTGAAGCAACATTTTTATCAAACAACTGTGTTTACTCTTTTTATGTCATAATGACAACAGAAACTACCCAAGAAATCATAAATTCTCCCAGGGTGTGTAAACTTATGAGCACAACTGTATGTATAAAAAAGAAAAAAAAAAAAATTTCACAAACCACATACGATTTTTTTTTTCTTTATACTCTAACAGTAAGTCCGACCAGATGTGTGAGCAACTTTCTTTAAAAAAGAGAAGACACAACATGGACTACGTAACATATAAAAGTGACACATGCAAATATTGCAGAAAATATGCCATGATTCAGGCATTTTTACTCTCACGTACAGTACATCTACATTACATTACTTACATTTTCCCTTTCATTTCTCTTGCTAACCTTAACCAGGCTATTAAGTCCCACTCAGGAACAATGTCTATTGATGAGGGAGGTTGTCATAGTACTCGTGGGTGACTCGTGGTAGTATTGGCTTCATTGCCCTCACCTCATTGAATTCCCTGACAGTAATTGGTACTTTACTGAATTACCTGAATTTCCCCACAGGATAAATATATAATTTCTGATTCTGCCATCTTGCATTTAAATTAGCGTTGGTAAGAAGCACCCTGAAATTGGGGTTGTGGATGTTGCCGATGCAAAACCACCTGTTGCAGTGGACACAGGCCCTTGTGATGATGATGCTGTTATTGCGTTTTGCTTGAAAAGTAGATAATTGAAGTTCACTCATTGAAGTTTGGCTTTATACCGGTAATGTACTCCAACTTTTTGTGACGTACCAACTTATATTACAGAGAAAATAGTTGTTTGGAATGAAAAAGTCTTTCCCTTCACACCTGACTCCTATAATTTGCTCATTATTAGGAAACGATTTAATCCCCGTTCTTTCATTAATTTGCTATATTGTTTTAACAGATTACTCTACGTGTAATTGCCTTCATTATAACCAGCTGTGGTGTTTTTTTAATTGTGTGTTCCCTGCTGATGCAGTAGTAGTCATATAGATAGACATGGCTGCACCACTGACCTGGATATATATGATTCTGTTTAAGTTTGTAGTCTGTTTAAAGTTTTAAAGTGACTAAATTGAGGATAAAGCTTAAAAAGCATGAGCACTAATGATGATGTTGAGAGAAAAGAGCAGGTATTCTTTCTGCTTCTCTGGCTTTGGACTGTTCCCACATTATTCACAGATGCCCGACTTAGTGCTACTATTGGATTTTATTAATTAATTAATTACCAGCGATTAAGAGTTGGCAAAAGTTTTGCCAGCAGTCTGTTGACACTCTCTCTAGTTCTTTTTTTAAGTGAGAGGTATCAAAACTGTCAGAAATTCCTGACTGGCTCTGAACAACAACTCAGAAACCCACGTGATCAGTTGGATTCTTGCCAGCACACCCTGCAAAATATTGATGAGTGATGTTTGTGCTCAGAGGAAATAAAGAAGCTGCTCAAACCTGAGACACAAGAAGAGACATGTTTTATGGAACAATTAGGAAAAGGAAAACAAAAACAAATAGGTACATGCTCAGAAACAGGGTTTGCTCCTGACATCATATAAAACAGTAAAAAAAAAAAAACGTAATTCTTTGTGTATTAGTCATCAAAAAATAGTTTTTTATTTCAATTTATAGAGCACACAGTATCCTCTTTGTATAAAGTGTACACATATTTTTATTTTTCAATCCATTCATACACCTTTACAATGCTCCTTCTTGAAACACTTTCACAGACCGAGTGCAACATATGACAAAGACATCTAAATTATATATTTCCCTTGCAGGTCTGCCTAATGGGCGACTGTGTGGGAGGTGTGCTGTGCTTCGATGCTTTGTGCTTCAGTAACCACCAGAGGCCTGGCAGCCCCAACAACAGCAGCAGGAACAACAGCACAGAGAGCCTGAAGGTAGGAGCTCCCTGATACAGCCATAACATGACGATGATGCAGGAAGCCGAACAGGGTTTGGGACTCTCTGAACAGCTGGTTAAAGAACATTTTTACTGAGGATGGATGATTAAAAGATTATTCAAATGGATCAAGATTACATGCCTGTGTTGTACCATGTTTCCATCAGAGGAGTTAATTAGTACAAGCATGCATTTGAGCTCCAGTGGTGCAGTCCGCATGCTCACAGAACTCCCCTCCATCTTTTTCTTGTCAGACGCAAGATACATCTTCTAGAAAGGTCTCCATATGCCAAAGGCAATGTCCTTGGCGCTATAATTTTTCTCAAAGACTCTTACATAAAAGCTGTAAATGGACAATGCAGCGGAGATCTACATTTCTGGTTGTTTTCTGCGCTTCACTTGATTCAATCTGAATTCTTATCAGCGTCATTTTTAGAGGATTTCCTGTTAAAGTATTCATCATAATCTTTGACTGAACCGTGCTCTTGAAGTAGCTTATCATTTGATGTCATTTGCTCTCTCCTTAAAACTTGAAAGCCCATTTTCTGCCTGTTCTCTCTTCTTCTATCCCTTGCCATTAAAATCCACTCACATCTTGTAGATTCTCTCTTACACCCACACGTTGCTCCCTCCCAACATTAAACTTTTCACCCGAGAAAACAGCAGCCACCAGTGTGATTCTGGTCTTTTCTCTCAGGATAACTCAGGCCGGCTCGGCGAGTCCAGCCCAAGTCTGAGCTCCAGTAAGAGGCTGAGTAAGAGCAACATCGACATCTCGGCCCCCAACGATGGGAACGGGCAGGGAGGGCCGCCGCTGAGTCGCAAGCAGAGCGACTCATACGACGGAGATACATCGTCCTCGGGCCAGAACAGCTTCTTTTCTGGGTGAGGCAAAACATGAACACACCAACAAACAAGGTGATGTGATGCTGAATACTGTCAAAGAAAACAATCAATGAGAAGGACTGATCCTTCTTGAATTATTTTATTAATAGGGAAAGAGATTCGGCAATGACTTGCTTGGATTAAGGAAAAATCGAGGTCAAACAAACACCCACAACTTAACGAAACAGCACTTTCCAGAACAAGTACACAGACTTTCATTGGAAAGTTTTTTATACCCATGTAAGTCAAACAGCATCTGTTGATCCCTGATGAGTGTGTTAGGGGCTCATATGATGACCTAGATGTTGTGCGCCGGCTCTCATTCCGGTTCCCCTGCAATGTGTCACCCCTTTTCGCTCCTGCTCTTTATCATTATTTGCAGCCTGGCTGCCTCCTCTGCCTACCTGCCTCGGCCGGACTATAAATAGCCTGTTTGAGCCTGTGCCAGCCGGTTTGTGTGGGAGACCGAGCAAGCAAGTGAATTTAGCTGGGTCAGGGTGGCTGGAGGGGGGTACAATTGCCATGTTGACTCACTTCAAGCAACCAGCGTTCCCACTCCAGGTCACATGCTCCGCTACGCTTACACCATTACAGAAACACGTTCTATGAGAGGAGGATCCCGTCAGGTCTAAGTGTAGACACACTGTGTACATGGTCTTTTTTATTTTTTTACCTCTGCTCCTTGATCTGATCTTTCACCTTTCACCTACACGTGGGTATTCCCACCCACACAAGACAGCTCATTATATCTCACCTCTCAGACATGACCCCTCCGATCAGACTGGCCTCTGTCTCCCTCAGGTTCACACCTTTCTAGATGTTTCCATATGCACCTTGCTCTGCTTCGGCCCTGACTGGGGCATTGACCCTGAGATTATGTGGAACATGTCATAGCAGTGTTATGGGAAAACCCAGGGACTGCTCGTTTAATTTACTGTCTCTTTTTTCCCCATTTGGTCTTTGTAAGAGGAATACAGTCTGGCTAGTCTCTGATGTTTAAACAAACACCCAAATGCACCTAATTGACAGCATTTAGTCTTCTACTTAGTCTTAAGAGCTTGGAAAATACATGATGTGCCGTTAGAGCCGCTGAAATATTTCGTGCATGAAAAAATATTCTTAATGTTTTAGTTTAATAGGAAGACCCCATTTTCACATCTTTTAGCTGCTACATTAAAAGATACAGACAGTTTGAGACAGATCATATGTTCATCGCTCATTGCACTTGTTAACAGTTAGCCAGTGTGATACTTGTCTGATTTATTTAAACTGCCAGTAACATTCTGCAGTGTTATTTCAAGCTGCAGAAAGGCCAATTCAGCTCGCCCAGGCAGAAAGAATAACACTTCACTTTCTGCTCTAAAAGTCAACATTTTTATTTCTCTGTTTTATTTTATTTTTTATTTTTCACAGGCAATTGAAACTACTCTTACTGAGTGCATGAGTTTTTATTTAGATACATTTTACTTGTCAGCAGGGGACATAAGCCCTCTTCCAGAAATGTAGAACATGTTGTTCTCCAGTTGTCTAATTATTTAAAAGTTCTTTTCATGCAGTATGTAACAGCCCAATGGGACTCTGCCTCTCTTACCACATAGATACTAACACATGTAGTACTGCGCTGTAAGACTGTTTTGCAGCACAAGGTCAGAATCTTAACAACATGATAGGAAGAAGTGAAGGAGTGGACATGTTGTGAAACAAAAGAAAGTGGAAAGTAATCAACACATTATTGATTTGGCTTTTAAAGATGGCTGTAGCCTCTTTGCTAATCCTCTCTCCCCCGTGCAGGACTTAATGTGGAAATGTTGGCTCGCTAGAGAGCAGAGATCTCGTCAGCCTGCAGAGAGTCGAGGCTGTGAGCGGCTCTGCTGCTCAAACAGCTGGGAGCATGATGCAGGCTGTGAAGGCTGCGGGAAGAGCAGCTCGGGCTGAGTCATAAAGGCCCCGCGCCTACAACGACCTCTGAATGTTAAAACAAGCCGGGCGACGATTGAATGAGGACAAAGAGAAAGCATCACTGACTCATCTTTGCCAAAACTGAGACATTTGCTTTCCCCTTTTAAAGTATGAAAATTGTTGACCTTTAAAGTTTGGGAGGACTTTTGTTTTTCTCTTGAAATGAAAACATCTGTCAAATGTCATTATACAGCGATCCTTGGCCTTTATTTGAGCCACAAATATACCATGTTTTTTCATTCTGACCCATGAATATAGTTTACAATAGACGTGTGTGTGTATCACAGTGTCCATCCTAATCATTCAAACATAAACAGTTTAAAGCCCCTGTGAGGAGTTTTCAGGGGGTCATGATACAGACTGAAATTAATACTGCTGCGTCTGTATGACCTATTAATGCAGATGAGAACGTCAGCCTCGAGATTAATCATTTTTATGTGGGTTTTTTTCTACCTGTAATCACAGTTGCTGGGTAGGTGTTAGACAAGGTACTTATCACATTAAGAATTTTTCTTTAATACATTTACCACAGTAAAGACAAAGATCAGTGAAGAGAGCAGAGGTAACATCTTGTCCACAGGAGGGCACCAAAATCAAAGCAAAACCAAAAGTTCCTCACAGGAGCTTTAAAGACAGTCACAATGGGCTTCAATAACACTCAGTTTTTTAATGTTTTTTTCCAGCCTGATGAAGGAGAGCGTGGAGGTACGAGGAGGCAGTAGCACCAGTCTGGTGTTGAACCCCGGAAAATTTGACTTTGAGGTGTCAGACTGCTTCCTGCTTGGCTGTCCGCTGGGCCTCGTGTTGGCCATGAGACGCACGGTGCTGCCCTCAGTCCAGGGTGAGGATCAGAAGCCTGTTTGTGGTGGTCATCAAAAACAACTGTTCTGTCAAATCTTGCAAATGCAACACATTTTAAATGTTCTGCTTCTCATGGCTTTACCTGTTCATTGTGTTTTCAGTGAGCCAGCTACATCCAGCCTGCTCTCAGATTTTCAACCTATTTTACCCCTCGGACCCTTCAGCCTCCAGACTAGAGCCTCTGCTGCAGCCTCTCTTCCACAAGTTGCCACCGTTTGCTGTTCCACGCTACCAGCGCTACCCTCTAGGAGATGGACGCTCAATGCTCATAGGTAGGATGGGTGATTGGAACCTGGAAATCAATTTTTCCAGCGTGTGAAGACGCGAGAGGTGCTCCTGTTGAATATTTTATGAGTTCATCTATTTCTTGTGTAATTGTTATACTATATTCATAACCTGTTGGACTTTGCATTTCAAAGCTGGCATGAAACCTTGAGCAAACTTGTTAGGGAAACTTGATTAAAGCAGAAAAGTCCTATGACTAAGTAATGTGAATTTTCACAGGCACACATGTGCACTTCAATCCCATCTGTGTGATCACTCCATGTAGAGGCTGAGCTGAATCTTGCCCCCAAAGCCCAAAGTTTGAAGTAATTATACTGTATTTGCTTTCGGTGCTTTGCCTTTAGCCTTCCAGAACTCTGTGGGGACAAGGCACAGTATGGGAGATATGAGACTTCTAGATATGGCACAGGACTGTTGTAATCCCTCCAGAGAGTTTGGTTGTAGAGACTGAGTCCTTAATGAGCCACTGATTTATTTGAAGCATGTTTTAGCCCACTTTTGGGACACAGAGACTCACTCTGCACAGCAGTTATGACGCATTGCCTGGTTCCCCTGCCTCTTTATCCACGTACCTCACTAAGAGAAAGTAGGACAGCGACTGATCTCTTGCTTACAGCCTGCAAGCCTGAACTCAGATCAGAGGATAAGGCTTTGTGGTTGATTCAGATTTTAAAAGAACCTTTTCAGTGATTCAAAAGAAAAAATGTATATTTAGGAATACTACAAAACATATTCTTTGCAACACACACACACACACACACACACACACACACACACACACACACACACACACACACACACACACACACACACACACACTGCAGTTATATACATTATATATTATATTTCATATACCATACAAAGCAAAACTTAACTTTGAAAAGTTGACTCTTGAACCAAACAAAAGTAACAATTACAGTCAGAAAGTGTCACAGTTCAGGAAAGACCCAAAAGCAGAATTAAGGCAGATAGTGATTTAATTAAACAGCAGGCAAAGAAGTGTACAGTCCGTTCCAAAGTTCAAAACCCAAAAGCAGTCCAACCAGGCAGAGGTAGAGAGTCAGCAGGCAAAATCCAAAAACAGGTTAACAGGCAGAGGTCAAGTTCCAAGGAGACAAAAACATACAGCAGGCCGAGATACAAGCAGGCAGGAGCACACATGACAATCTGGCAACCAGCAAAGGAACTGACTGGCTTAAATACCAAGGAGTGATTAACAACAGGTTGCAGGTGTGTGTGAGCAGGAGAGAGCAGGGGGTGTTGGGCTAGGAGGAGCAGGCTGCTCCAGCAGTGTCCATGACAGAAAGAGTTTGTAGATGGTTCACAGTCGAAATTCAACAAACCAATCAACGGACCATATAACAAAATTACCAACCATCCAAATCAATCAGTAAAGCAAACCAGCCAGCCTAACCACCTAACTAACCAAACAACCTTCAAACCAATCACTATCCAACCAAACAATTAAAAAAAAAAAAACCATGTCACAAACCAAACTAAATAACCAACCACCTAACTAACCAAACAAACATCCAGCCAACCAACTTAACCAAACCAAGCCAAGCCTAACCTTTAACCAATCAATAACCACACAATACAACCAGACCAAATCAAACCAACCACCAAATAACTAAACAAAACCAACAAATCAACCAGTCAAACCAGGCCAAACTCAACTAGTAAGCCAAACATACATACAAACTAACCAACCAACCTATTTTCAACCAACTACATCAAGTTACCAAATCAAACCAGCCGTAATACACCATCCACCAACTAAACAATCATCTAATCAACAAATCAACCGTATTCAACCTAGTAAAACTAACTAACAGACCTAAAACCAACATCCATCTAAAACAAGAAAACAAACAAAACCAATCAATTAACAAACCCACCCCAAAGAACCAATCAACTGCACCCCCATACCACCGTACAGTTCTTTATGTGTTGCATGAATCATCTCCTTTCTTATCTATTAAACCAGGAACCTATGATTTATGTGTTGCGCTTGTGTGTTACCTGCATACAAAATATGTCTGACATGTGATAGTAAACAACACAGTGTGTAACACAGTCTTGTTTACTGCTTCACGGGCTGTGATTTATTGATATAATACTGACGAGCCCGTCACAAGGTGGGATGCTTGATGTGAGCCAGTAGTGCTATCAGAATGATTAAGTTTAAAAGCAAACACACATCTCAGTCTGCCAGCTACACCGGGTTTTAATTACAGGTCTGCAGCATCCCAGTTTCTCTGAGCAGGCTTGGATGCTGACAAATTATGTGTTAAATTAAAATCCATAGATAGGTGCACAGAGACAGAGGCAGATATACACCAACACACTCGTGCTTTCACACAAGCTTGCACAGGCACACATCACCCGCTTCCTGCTCTGTAATATGGTAATTAGTTGTTATGAAAGCATGGAGAGCCAATCAAATCAGACTCCTTTGGGTATGACTTTGACTTCAACACCCGTCAACAGTGGAGCTTTTATTATGATGAATGCTGCTAATATAAGGAGAATGAGCCCTCTTCTTATTGATTTCCAGCTGGGGTTCAATGAGAAATGTGATCAGTCCAGACAGCAAATGCACATGGAGTTATAGTCATTTTTATCAGTATTGATCAGATCATAGTTCAGTTTCTGCTCACTACTGAATAATTCCCTAACCAGCTATGTGAAAGCTATGAGTGTGCGAGGACTTAGAGGGAGGGTGCTGAGTTTAACGTCTCTTTCTGTCTCTTTGTTCCAAAGACATTTGAAGGCCACAGAGTAATCATCCTCCCTCACCTTCTGAATTCTCTGCATGTCCTTCCTTTAACTACCGTCATCATCTGTTTCACACTCCCCCTGCTTTGTGCTTTAATCATAATCTCTCTGTTTTTGCGCTGGCCTACTGTTTTTTTATTACCACATTTCTTTAAACTTGCCCATATAGTTTAGTTTTTGATGCTTCCTGTCTGATTTTCTTCAGTAAAACTCTTTTGAAATTGTATGTGTGCGTCAGAGTCAGAGCCAGAGCCTGTTTCTCTCTTCTCCTTCAGTCTGTTTCTGCTCTATTGTGCTCTCAATGAAAGGCAGAGCCGTTCTAATGTTCCAGACTCTGAGAGAGAATAAGGCTGCTCTGTAAGAGGTGAGGCGCAGGGCTCATTAGTGATAACACAGTGTGTGTAGGGACATCCAGACATGTGAGCCTCCCTTTTCTACCAACTGCTATGAACCATAGAGAAGGAATGATTGCTGCAGTCATTGCAAAGAGTGTAAACAAGGTTTAAATGGCTGAATTTTCAGTCATAATCACCATTTTGATTGGATAATATATGGTAGTGCAAATAGCTGACTGGAGATAAAGGCATGTAACCTGTAATCTACAGGTCCCTCTCTGTCCGTTTCAAATCAGTTTAATGATAAAAACCCTGTCCAGTCTTGCAAAAATGGACCCTTACTTTTCAAATCCTTAAGACCTGTAAAAGACCTAAAAAATGAGACCACTGCAGCTCAGAAAAATACAGCAGTAACCCTTCATCTAAACCCATCTGTCTCTGTCCAGCTATAAATAGAGCTATTGTTGTCTGGAGTCACAGTATTTTCTTCAAAGCACACCTGTATTACAGAATACACTGTTACTGAAAAAGAGTGCAAAATAACTGACAGGCAGTTAGTTTTGAAAAAATAATCACAGTGATGATTTTGTTTCCAAAATGTCAGAAAATGTCCATCACAATTATCTGGACCACCAATGGGTTCTGAATGGCTGCAATTAACTTTTTTTTTTTTTTCATCCTTTTTATTTAATTTCCTGACTCCCATCAACGGGATACGCTTGATATCCTTAAGTATAAGAAGCAATTAGTTTGATCTTACTAATTTAATATTCTTTTCACAACTGATTGATCGGATGATGAGATTTTTGACAATCTTAAAGTCTTTAAAGGAAAGATGAGGAGTTTTCATGATGTGTTGACTTTGGTGACCCCTTTGGATGAAACTCATAGTATTTCCTGGGATGAAAACTGCATTTCCCATGAGCACTATCACTCACTGTCACTGTTGTGGAAGCAAATGAATGGCATACAGATCTTCTTTTTAAAACTGCTTCCTTTGTTCAAAATAATGTTTTGAAGGATGTAGAGTGACAGGGTAATGCATTCATTTGTAGCAATGCAAAATTATTAACTTTAACCTAACACTGACAAAACGTTTTAAACTCTTAATCATCACAGTTAGCTTACAAAAGGTGACCAGACATAGCAGTGTAACATTACCTGTCACAGCCCCGGTGTCATGATGTGTGCTCCGGTGTCCGAATATGTCTGGATCATATGAATATGCACACCGTAATCTCTTTTGTCCTCAAAGAAGAATTCACACGTTCATAGACACTTGGCTCTTTCACCAAGCCCTGTTTGGAAAGTTTCTCTATCTGAAACAATTATTGAACAGAAAATGTGTCCTACTCTAGTGTCAGCCATAAAAACATTATTTCAAAAGAAAATCATCGAAAGAAAAAAAGCTCCTCCTGCTTGCTAACTTTAGCAGAATTCTAAACTCTGCCACTGTCAGGTAAGTGCTGAATATCAATTTAGCTTCAATTGCAGACCATCCAACCCAAACACAGGCAATTACACACATCCGCAACTCTGACTCACTTCAATCATTCAAAAACCACCTCAAGACCTACCTGTTCAAAAAAGCATACAACACATGACTTCTACCCCCGCCCCACCTCTATCCTTGTTTTGTTTTATTTACCTGTTTTATTTTTACTTTATTTTATTTTATGTAAAGCGACTTTGAGTATTAAGAAAAGCGCTATGTATCCTTTGAATTATTATTATTATTATTATTATTATTATTATTAATAATTAATTGTAAAGAAAGAACCAATCTTGTTGCAGATAATCTCATTTTACTACAAAGGTTATTAAGGGGCAACAGTATAAGTGAGGCTTTTTCTAAATCAGTGTAAAAAAAAAACTCCCCACAGTGCCTTTGAAATATGAAAAAGCCATTAACTCTGTTTTATAACCCTGTGGTTCAAAGTTATGTTTGGTTAATCACACTCCAAAACCCAAAGATATTAGCTTCAGGAGAAAGAACACTGTGTTCTCATTCCAAGTCATGAAATGCTGCCACATGATTGAGCATGGAGTTTGACACAGAGACAAACAATACCCTTAATTTTTGCATTTGGTGCAATTTGTGTTGAACTAACTCCATCTGCTCCAGTGAAGGATAACAGAGGCTTCAATTTAAGATCCGAGGTTGCCAAATATTGAAGCTTTGTCTCTCTTTCTAAAACAGTTTTATTAAATTAGCATTGTTTATTGGTTCAGGCTCAGGCACAAGGGCTACCAAGTAGCCTTTGTGCCTGAGCTTTTCACCATGATGCCTTTAATGGGTCTTCACCCCAGAAAACCTTCAGACAGAACTTAGAAATATCTTCCCAAACTAAAATAAACTTTTTGCACTTAAAGTCAGACCCATTAGCAGTATTACCATCCAATCTAGCATCCCTAATAGGCGTACAGCATGTGTCAGATTCCATCAGTCCCAATGTGGATGAGTTTTCGCCTTAATTTACGAATCACACCTGATTCTGCATCACGTCTGAGGCAGCGGCTGTTAATCTGTATGCAGTTGCGGTATTCCACTCCAGACCAAACAGGCTACATGTGGCTTCGTCTGACGGTTTATTTATAACCATTCCATCAAAGAGCGTAGAGAGGGGTTAACCTGCCAATAATGGGCGATTCTGGGTGGAAATGTGATACATGCAAATACAAGATGATCCCTTGATGCAAATATCGGATGAGTGAACGAGACATGAAATGAAAAGTGGAGGTTACATCTGTAATGTTTGTGTTTGTGAATGGAAGTCATGTATAACAGGATATTGTGTCAGAGGAAGCTGTTAGGAGAACTTGTTATTTCACAGGATGCAGCTGGGTTGTCTCTTAACAAATTCAAACATAGAGATGTGAGATGTTCTGAGTAACATTTGCAGCCAAGCAGACGCACTTGCTCTCATTTTTTTTTCAGCTCACCTCAGCTCTTCTGCTTCCTACTCCAGCTTTCAGTTAATACGTTATATCCCCTCCGCATGCATCAATCTCCTGGGATTGATGCATACATTTTACAGCGAATGGCAGCGAGTGTATTACATGACACAGAAGCTGGGTCATGTAAAAATGAGTCCTAGCTTGTTCGCGACTTGCATACAATTTTATATTACATACAAATGCAAATCACATGCTCCTCAGTTTATTGTGCAGAGCATGGATTGGTTTATCGGTTGTCACTGAGGTCAGCGTTTCATCTGAAGCTCAGTGTGCAGCGCAGCGGTTGAGTTTTGACTCATTCAGACGTGAGTCAAGCCTTATCCACGGTCATAATGGATCCACAGCAACTTGCAAAGCCCATGTAAAAGGATAATGAGCACTCTCTGGAGTCTGGAAAATAAAAGTTGAGTTGCACAACATAAGTCGAGAAGGGAGCAAGGTGTATTTAAAGACAAATCTTTATTTGGCTGCCTTCTTCAGTTTCCTGTGGTTTGCCGATACTGTTTTGGAAGTTGTGTTACATTCAGTGAGAGTCTCGTTTGGTCCCAGGGTTATATCACAGGGTTTAAGATAAAGGCATATTGGACTGAGCCGGCAGACGCTTGCCTCTCTGATAGTTGAATTATTGATGAAATATGCGTCTTCCCTGTTTCGTGTCTTAGGGAATAATAAGCACATCCATGATGTCTGTTGAATCCACATCTCCAGGGAGAATTCTCATTTTCCTATTACAGTGCGTTATCGCTGAACAAATATGAAAAAGCTGCGTTAAGACGTGCCTGTGGGAGACAAAGGACGCAGCCTGATAAATTTATTCTGTTCAGCAGGAGCCAAGAGAAAAATGCTTTCTGCATCTCCCAAAGTTCAACAAACAGAATGAATCCCATGAAGAGTAGAGGCAGTTTCTTTAATTGTGCTCCTACATGGTGCTCGTCTTGTTTTTCAAGCACAAAGCAAGTCGATGCTCAGCAAGAGGCTGTGTTATTAGAGAAAATAACAGCATTGATTTAAAGATTGAAGCCAGTCAGTTGTTGTGTGATCAAAGCATTTTCTCTCCCCTCTATGTTTGTCCTTGACTTTTCTCCTTACCTCCTCTTCTTACTTCTTCTAGCTGAGAGTATTCATGGCCATCCTAACGTGTTTCTGGAAGGGGATCAAACTCCAGGAGGTCCAGCTTCACAGCCGTCTTCTGAGACAAAGACTGATGGCGGAGGAGGAGGAGACGGAGGCCGTAGAGCCAGCGAGACCAGTGTGGAAAGTGAAACGTCGATTTGCTCCATGAGCCAGCTGGGAAACACCATTAGTAACAGTGAGTGGGAGTGAGACTACACTGGCCTGTCTCATTTGTTCAATTATCTTCTTTAAGTTATTCCAGGTTCACAAGGTTTCCCAGCTCATTGACTGACCTCAGGTTTCTCAGTCAATGCTGATCTATACATGTGTCTGTGTGTGTTTCAGTTTCCAGTAGCTGGTGGGGCTCCAAACGGCTGGATTTTGCTCTGTACTGCCCCGATGTGCTGACCTCCTTCCCCACAGTGGCCCTGCCTCACCTCTTTCACGCCTCATACTGGGAATCCACTGACGTAGCGGCGTTTGTTCTCCGGCAGGTGGGCGAACTTTATTGACAGCCTCTTGCTTTTTTCTACAGAAAGTAAAAATAACTGGAAGAAGTCATTTCACAGTAATGAGTGAGGAAACACCTGAGTGTGATTTAAATAGCATCTGTACTTAAACCTTTAAAATACAGACTGTTTTTGGAATGGTAGATTCAGTGTGTATGGATAATCAGCTATTTAGGCAACCGCCTGCATCTGAAGGTAATTTCACTATGATGGTTCCAAAAAAAAACCTACCCAAATAGGAAGAAAAGTTGAAGCTACATCATTTACATCCTAAAGGGCTGGATGGTATCTCAAAAGACTGAACTTGACAAAATCAAAAGTTGAGAGATCCTCTTATTTTCTAATATGTCTCTGGAATGATATTTGAGGGATAATGTACAGTGAACAGGTGGCCATGCAAATTAGAATCTCTTCAGGGTAAGCAAAACATAACAACCCCTTCACTATACATTTATCCTGCTAATTACCCAGCTAACAACTTAATACCAAAACAAGCTGACATTAAGTATTGATTAAGAGATGATTTTATTGATTTAAAAAAGACGCATGTATGGATTATGTTATGCTTCCAGGGCAACAAATTCTTATCTGTGTACATGCAGGATAGATTAACATTAAACTGAACATTTCCATTGAATGTAAAGTTAGACATCATCAATTAGACTACAACAGGAATATGCTATTATTGCTTCCCCTTATGGTTTCAGTGGCTTTTATAGCAATCAGCAACTATGAGATGCACTCGCAAGCTCTACTTTCATTGCCACAGTGTCAACAGGCAGAGGTAAGATATGCCAGACTCCTTTCCCCTGGTTGATTTGACCTAATGTCCATGATCAGGTTGTCCCTGGTGTTGCCTTTGCTGTTGAGAATAAATTACTAATGTTGTCAGGTTTTAACCAATCAGAATCAAGTATTTTACACAGCAGAAGACGTCATGTAATGTGACTCCTGATGATTATCAGGGCGTTCAGTTGTCCAGGGGTAATACCAGTGATCTGTTCTGTCTCCAGGTTTGTTGCAACACAATGCCAGCAGCAGGAAGCCACTTGTTGCTACTGTGTCATCCATTTAAGTAGCTAACACATCTCAAGCTGTGCAATTCAACATGGCAAAGCTTACAAGAAGAAAGTTAAAAGCAATGGAGAGTGGAGGTGTAATGTTACAAATAGCACAGTCAGTTTTTTGGCTCTTAAACAAAAAGCTGTTCAGATTTAGAAACTCAAGGTTGGAGTTCTTGTGAGGTGGTTGCCAGAATCAACAGCCTTGACATTCATAGTGCACTGTTCATGATATAAGATCAGAGGCTTATTTTAAGTCACTTGTATTGCATTTGCAAATGGCATATATTCTATATTCTTGTTTAAAACATTAAAACAAGACTAAATAATATGTTGAATAAGGTTGAATGAAAAAGGTGTCCCAGTATTGACCCTTGGGAAACTTTACTTGCCTTTTCAGCTTGTCCTGACTGCAGCTTGCTGTAAAATATAACCTACATACATTCAGTAATTGCAGAAACTAATGTTAATCCTTCTAGACCCTTCAACCCCAATGTAGTTTTAAACAGATGTTCCACCCGCTGCCTCCTCTCTGAGTTTTTAGTTTTTAATGTATGGTGCACAGGTATGGAAACCTGACTCTGTGATGTTTCTACTCCTTTCTTCTGCTGTCCTTTTGAAGCAAATGCTTTTTCATGTGAAACAGATGCTTCAATTAAATTATGTCTTCTTGCTTCACAAACAACAAAGCAGAAATGCAAGATGCTGCTTGGCTGTTCAAGGGCTCCTCCTGTGCAGACGACAACCTCAATATGTAATCAACAGAAATCTGGCAGCAAGCCATTTATGTTGTCAACGCTCTTTTATGGGCTGCATGTAGCTGTGCACAGAGCCAGCTATAAGAAGTAATCCATATATATGGAGATTTACTGAAAGATGCTGTCCATAAAGACTATGTGAAGCACTAAGACCTCTTACATTATTATTGTATTCTTTTATTCTTTTTTATATGAACATGAATGTTTAAACAATGACTGTACTCAATGTACTCAGATGCATTCAGACATGTAGCAATCCTACTTTTCACAGCACTCACCCCTTGTCTTCTTTCAAATTGGAACATAATCTCATTTTTCCACACTCTGAATAGAGAGTATATAAGGAATTTTTAAGGAATTTATAGGTAAGGGTGTTCCTCTGAAGCCAACACTTTTTAATTGCTTTTTTACTTTAAAGCTGCTGTTGGCTCTGTCGCCCTGATTGGCTGGAAAGCCCCTTCTTCCTCACAAAACACGCACAACAATCTTTTGTGGGCGGGGTTACGGGAGCAGAGAGGGGAGGGGGAGGTGAGTGAGAGGAAATCTAGGGAAGGGGTAGTGTTGACACTCGAAAATCTCTCTCCGAACCAGTGTTAATTTCGTCAACAAAATTATGACGATAACTGTCGTCAACAACTCATTTTTTCATGACGAAAACAAGACTATGACGAGTTAAAGTGCATCACTGATAATAAAATCTGAGACGAAAATATGTTTTGATTTCGTTGACGAGACGAAAACATTAGTGGCGGATCGTTGGACATTCAAAATTCATGTTTCCCCCCCTCACTGTGCGTCTAATCTTTAGAAATAAAAGTGATGCATTCCTGTGACAGGCTGAGTTATTCTCTGAGGGGCTCAGTGTTAGCTTGGTCTCTACCTGCAGCAGGTGTGCTTTATTAACCAGCTCTCCCCGCCTCCATGCATCTGTCTCTTCTTCACTGAGGATTTTTACCCCCGGTGTGCGTTAGTGACAAAGACACGACCGGGGGACGTCTGTTTACTATTTGATGTTGTTGCCGCTATAACTGTAAAAAGCTCCCGTCTACAGCTTGATTTAATCCAGTTTGGTGATACATCAGACACATTTAGTAAGTTTTGATAAACTCCTCGTTGAAAGATGCAGATGCATTTCAGAGTGCGGTGAACTGACTGACTGTATAGTGCCTCTGTCGCTGTGTGGTGCATTCAGGGACCGTCGTAAATGTGCAATACAGCCCTTTCATGGCATTTTTCTGTGAATCTAGAGAATCAAGATACATTCACAGAGGTCACATCAAGAATGTTTTCTTTTGACATTTTAGCAAGGGCAGGCTTAATTATTTTACTTAAAATGTTTTGAGTTTCCGCCGACTAAAACTAGACTAAGACTAAAAAGGGCTGAAAAGACTAAAATGTGACTAAAACTAACAGGCATATTCATGGAAAGACTAAATCTAAAATAGCCGCCAAAATGAACACTGCTCCAAACTGATGTTTATATCACGACTACCAACAGCAGCTTTAACGTGAACATCTTCAGAATCTTCTTTTTACTGAGACCTTTAGTGAACTTTTCCCAGGCACAAAAAGTTGAAAGATAAATCAAGTTTCATATTCAGAATCTCTGATGGCTCTTGCCAACTCAAGGCAAGATATCTACACCTTGTATGTGATGTGTAACGGAAGAATGGTGGGGTGAAATTCCGCCTCTAATCTGCCATTAGAGGTAGTAACAGAGGTACAGCTCTCTCTGTGTGTGTAGGTGTGTGTCTGAGTCTATGTCGTGCTCTGGCTGTGTGTTTACACGTCATGCTTCTTGCGCTTCTCCAGCCCTGTGATGCAATATGAAATCACACAGAGATACCAATATGATGCCGTTGCAAAGTTCAGTTTGAAGGCACAAAGGGTATAGATACAGCGGGACTTCATTACAGTGCTGTTGTGGAATTGCAGTGTGAAAGAATCTTGGGATTAAATGCCCCTCTCATTTCCAGGATGGACCAAAAAAAAACCCTCTATGGTCTCACGAAACCATTACACACTCCCTCCAGTAGAAACAATCCAATTTGCCCAGAAGATATCTCGTCTGATAAAAGGAATTTGTGGAAGTGGATTGGATTTTATGCATTTCCCTTTGATTGTTACAATGTTACTTTCTTTCTCTGTAATCTTTCAGTATGTTGAGCAACGTCCCAGTGCTGAGTCATGACTTGTCTCATGGATCTACAGCCTTGAATGCACTACATGATATAAAGACCCATTTTACCTTGATTTAGGCTCCATGAGTGATGGTCAAGATTGCAGGGATTGCACGGTGCTATGAAACACATCAGCAAGGTCACTATCAACAGTCGGCGCACTTTATCTTTGTGTTAGGACGTTAAGGATTCATGTCACACCTCACAGGCTGAGCCTCAGACAGAAGAGAGCCCTTTTATCAAACAGGCGTGAAGTTTTTACGAGCGAGATCTGACCAGGTTTGTGTAGTTTGGGCTGGTTTGTGTACAAACAAAGAGAGCATGATAGCATCAGATTTTTTTTTATGTATTTTGCTCTTTTTTCCAGTTGGTAAGGTTTTTAACGGTCTACAAATGTGAGTCACCATTCATTTTCATATCTCCGTCATAAGTCATGAGGACCCATCCCTAGAGATTCATGGTGCCAGCGGTTCATTTATTCCTAGCACTAAGTAGGAATTAAACCTTAAGCCCTGGCAGTGTTACAACAACCCAGCTGCTCAGGAAAATATCACGTCTTTGATTCAGGATGTTCACACAATCCTCAGATACCAACAAAGGGCTTAAAAAAAAGGCGCCACGTCATGTTCTATTAAAAGTCATTAGAATCACCCTCAGTCTTTGAACCTGATCGTTTGAAAGTGGTGAGCTCACAGAGAAGAAAAGCAGCAGGAATTGTCTCACCCTGCATCTGTTGCGCTGCGGCTTGTGTTCTTTGTCAGAAAAAACGTGAGTGGAATAAGAAGAGCACACGAAAGAAAAAGAAGAGCTATCGACGTCACCTAAAGTTCATTATTTTGGTTCAGTGGTTTTCAGCTCCACTTCAATACCACATCATATTAAAAGACTGTTATGGAATTTCAAGGCTGCACAGAAAATGATTTTTTAAAGATGAATTGTTTACTTCTCTCGCAGAACAAGTTTAGAGTTAGGGAAAATGTTTTCCAGTGTTTTGAACGAAGAGTCTCTCCGCGTCCAATAGTCGATATTCTTGAACACTTTCAAGTTAGTGAGTGGTAATTCTCTTTGAGGCGTTTAAATCAGTGTTCAGCTCTTAATCTGTGTCAGATCTGAAAAAGCTTTTCCGTCAGAAAGGTGCTTTATGATCCATTAACAGAACTACACATTCAATTTGAAACCTTCAGAAGTTATTATTATCTTGTTTTCACTGCAACGATGTGTAAAAGTGCTCAGGTGTCTCTTGAGTTATTACTGATAATAAGCCTGTACTGTCTTCTTAGTACAGGAGTTCTGAAACCTTGTAAATGGAAATGCCTGCTCTTATTATAAATGCAATGTTTTATTCACAGCTTATGCGATGTGACTGTGTGAAGACCCAAGAAGCGGACAATCTGGACTCGGCTCCGTTTTCGCCCTCCAGCCCACGAGAAAAATGGCTCAGGAGGAGGACGCACGTCAAACTTAGGGTAATAAATGAATCCTTGTGTTATCTTGTTTACTTTAAATGTTGTCCCAGAATGGAAATGTGAATTTACGGCTGCTGGATTAGCTTTTACAATCTCATATTCAAACTTTATGTAAGCAAATTTATGAATTATTCAACAAAGCCTTTTGGCTTGGACTCAAAATGTTACACAACCTGGAATATTGTCTCCGAGGCACCTCACACAGTCAGAAGTAAAACCGCCCACACACACGCAGCTGGCATTGTTATTCTGCTGCAATTCATTCAAAGTAAAAATTAAGTTATCACTGGCTGTTGAGGTTGAAGTGCTGTAGCCCTGTGATTCGTTTGAATGGCCTGAATTTCTTCACATTACTCCTTCACTTTCACCTTGAAGCACTGATGCAACAGATGCACACATTTACTTGATGTTATTGAGACGTGTGATTGGAAAAACAAGGTCGCTTAACTATCCACCAAATGCTCCTTTTATCTGCTATTTTCTGAAGACTAGAATTTAGTGTCTGCATGTGTTTCATGAGGCTATATATAGACGTGTGCAGGCAGAAAACCATGGAAACATATCTGTATTTGACCCTGCAAAGGCTTTCTTTATTCAGTGTCATAGTGTTCATACCTCACCTTGGCCGAGCGATGCGATTCTGATGTAAGTGTTTACAGAAAAGCGGTTGGCCCCCGTCCTGAACACGGTGCGCTCTGATTGAATCCAGGCACAGACAGCTCACCTACAGCAAAGTGATACTATTCAGAGAGACTTGGCATCTCTTTCAGATGTGCCTTGGTGTGGTGAGAGGTCTCTGCCCTAGATGGAGAGGGACCTCTAGTGTGCCGTTTAGTTTTTTTCTTTAGCTGCTCTTTTGCAGTCAAGGGTCGGACCCCCTCATTCATCTCTTCCACACCTGGTGTGTGCGTGAATGTTGTTGCTTCTTGGTCTCACACGTGACGGCACAGAGAGCAACAGCTGAACTGGAACTCTAGATATCGATCACTGTCAGAACTCCTTGAGTCACAGAGTAGGTGTTATGTACTGTTGTTTTGTGTGTGTGCAGATGTGCATGCATGTACAGTGGGGCAAAAAAAGTATTTAGTCAGCCATTGTTTTTGCAAGTTCTCCCACTTAGAAAGATGAGAGAGGTCTGCAATTTTCATCAGAGGTACACTTCAACTATGAGAGACAAAATGAGAAAAAAAATCCAGGAAATCACATTGTAGGATTTTTAAAGAATTTATTGGTGAATTATTGTGGAAAATAAGTATTTGGTCAATAACAAAAGTTCAACTCAATACTTTGTAACATAACGTTTGTTGGCAATGACAGAGGTCAAACGTTTCCTGTAAGTCTTCACCAGGTTTGCACACACTGTAGCTGGTATTTTGGCCCATTCCTCCATGCAGATCTCCTCTAGAGCAGTGATGCTTTGGGGCTGTCGCTGGGCAACACAGACTTTCAACTCCCTCCACAAATTTTCTATGGGGTAGAGGTCTGGAGACTGGCTAGGCCACTCCAGGACCTTGAAATGCTTTTTACGGAGCCACTCTTTCGCTGCCCGAGCGGTGTGTTTGGGATCAATGTCATGCTGGAAGACCCAGCCACGTTCCATCTTCAATGCTCTCACTGATGGAAGGAGGTTTTGGCTTAAAATCTCACGATACTTGGCCCCATTCATTCTTCTCTTAACACGGATCAGTCGTCCTGTCCCCTTTGCAGAAAAACAGCCCCAAAGCATGAGGTTTCCACCCCCATGCTTCACAGTAGGTATGGTGTTCTTGGGATGCAACTCAGCATTCTTCTTCCTCCAAACACGACGAGTTGAGCTTTACCAAAAAGTTCTATTTTGGTTTCATCTGACCACATGATATTCTCCCAATCCTCTTCTGGATCATCCATATGCTCTCTGGCAAAGTTCAGATGGCCCTGGACATGTACTGGCTTAAGCAGGGGGACACACCTGGCGCTGCAGGATTTGAGTCCCTCTCGGCGTAGTGTGTTACTGATGGTAGCCTTTGTTACTTTGGTCCCAGCTCTCTGCAGGTCATTCATCAGGTCCTTCCATGTAGTTCTGGGATTTTTGCTCACCGTTCTCATGATCATTTTGACCACACGGGATGAGATCTTGCGTGGGGCCCCAGATCGAGGGAGATTATCAATTGTCTTGTATGTCTTCCATTTTCTTACAATTGCTCCCACAGTTGATTTATTCACACCAACCTGCTTGCCTATTGTAGATTCACTCTTCCCAGCCAGGTGCAGGTCCACAATTTTCTTCCTGGTGTCTTTGGACAGCTCTTTGGTCTTGGCCATGGTTGAGTTTGGAGTCTGACTGTTTGAGGCTGTGGACAGGTGTCTTTTATACAGATAACAAGTTCAAACAGGTGCCATTAATACAGGTAACGAGTGGAGGACAGAAGAGCTTCTTAAAGAAGAAGTTACAGGTCTGGGAGAGCCAGAAATCTTGCTTGTTTGTGGGTGACCAAAAACTTATTTTCCACCATAAATTACAAATAAATTCTTTAAAAATACTACAATGTGATTTCCTGGATTTTTTTTTCTCATTTTGTCTCTCATAGTTGAAGTGTACCTCTGATGAAAATTACAGACCTCTCTCATCTTTCTAAGTGGGAGAACTTGCAAAATCAGTGGCTGACTAAATACTTTTTTGCCCCACTGTATGTGTACTCTGCATGCTCACCAGCAAGTCATGTCAATTCAAACTTTATTAATACATACACAGAGCAACACAATGTGATTCATGTTAAATGGAAAATGTAATTGCAACCCTATCATAAAAGTGCATCACTTAATTATTTAGACCTCATGCTAGAAAACAATTAGGTGTAGACAAAGCTAATGCTGAATAACAGCTGAAAATGTCAGTCATCCTCTTGAGACGTCAAATTCTTTTGATCAATTATCTTTTTCCTCTCATCATTACCAGCAAAATACAGCCTCAACGTTTGCTCAGCAGTATTTCCTTTGTGCAGATGCTTCATTATCTTTGAGTGCTGTCAAAACAGCAGCGCAAATTCATAGCAAACAAAATGTCATCACAGCCTCTCCATCCTGATGTAATCACTGAAGCGAACAAGAGTGGAATTAACTAATTACATTTACTGCTGTTGCTTCAGTTTGTGCATACATTTCTACCTGTGATTGTGTATGTTTATGTACGCTGCAACTGTTGCTCGAAGTAAACACTTCATTAGCTCTTCATCTGCAACCTTGTAAAGGAGTTGTGGTCTAAAAATAGAAGGATGTTTAAAAATTTATTTGTGAGAATTTCACATTAAAGGTTACAGAATGGCAGAGAAATCAGCACAAAAATTCAAATTTCCATCATGGTGGCCTGAGAATTATAACTCCTGCATAATTCTGCTGATAATAAGCTATTAAAATGCAACCATCTCCGCAAGAAGAGATTTAAGGATTAGTGTTTCTCCGCCGGCTCACTCGGAGGTATTCGCTGAATGGTGCAATATAGGCAAGAGAACAAGACAAGGAAGCTTAATAGAGAGTTAACCCTTTTACTGGACCGACCCACAGCGCATACTTCAGAGGCATTTGACCAGGCAGAGATATCCGATAACAAAATACATCAAAGCAGGGGAAACTTCAGCTTTTGGTTGTTAGTTATACAGTGCTGAATATTTTCAGGACTCTTACAGACAGGTCAGGCAGGGACGAAGAGCAATGGAGGTTTGAAGAGATCCTCACAGGAGTTCAAGCAGATAAAAAACTTCCTGGGTCTCAATGTTTGGTAGATTTATACAATGTGGGTTTGAAATGGTTCTGAAAAGCCTCTGTTAGCTGAAGTTATGACCACAACATTCAGATGTTATTAGTTTTTCATGTTCATGTGATTAACTGTTTCACAAATAATCCCCCTTTAATGAACTAACTAGATGTGGAACTATATTACATTCTATTGAACTCATATCGAAAGCCAACTGGCTTAGATCCAATATTCACTCATAATTTTTTGCCCTCAGCCAGTTTCTTTCAGCCATTGATATTTCCACTGTGTTCACAAGTTAGTCACAAACTTCCCTTATCCATAGATTGTTGCTTCGCTGGTTGTATACAGCAAGGTTTGTACAGAAAACACAATCTACATTTAGTAGAAACGCTGGTAAAATTCATAATTAAAGCCTGGTTCTAGAAAAGGTTTAATCTGAAGGAGAATGATCCAGATTTCGAAATCCACTCAGTTACTATTTAACAGATAATCTATTTTACTTTTGTCCTGTTTGTTTCTGTAATCCCAAATCCACCTTTGTGCTTGTATCAAGGTGGCCCTAAATGTTGGTTTAAAGTTATTCTAATCCAGCTTAATTTACAAAAACTGAAGGTTTTGGAGGATAAAAAAACAAAAAAAGGATTACCTGATCCTAACCTACAGTAATAATTTTTTATCTGTAATGCAATTAAGGATATTGGCATTTGATTAAACAAAAGATTTAACATCAACACCCTCGATAGTTGGCACCAGCATTACTGGCCGATTAAACAAGAATATTTTTATTACCATAGTGCCAGAATGTTGGTCAGAAGTTAAGTGTAAGCCGTAGCGCTGCTAACCTCAACTAACCAGGACTGTAGCTTCGGTTGGTGGCATTTACAATAATGCTAAAATGCTCTACTACCTGGATTTAAACAAGCCCAGATGACGGATGGCATGGTGTGGTTTGACAGTATTTCAAACCAGAGAATAGAGATAAAGCTGTATGTATGTATAATTGTGTCTGGTAAAATTGGCATGTGGCTACATCGACATGTGGACGTTAACCTGCAGGGAGGACTGGAGGACTGAAGGCTGGTGGTGCTAGCTCTGCTAGTGTTAGTCTCACTCTACAAACCAATTTGACATAATTTATCCACAGACTCAGTGATCCTGTGTTGAACTGTGTTTGATAGTTTTGACTTTTTAATGAATTTTTCTCACTTTGAGACTCATTGGTTAGTCAGAATTTCAAATTTGTGTTAAAACTATTATGAGCATCCCTAAATGCTATCTGTTTGTTTTGAACAGCTAGGCCCAGTAGGTAAAACAAACAATGAGCTGAAAGACAATAAAAACCTTTGTAGGGCTAAAATGAATTGTAGCATCAGGATGAAAATGATTCGAGTTTATCACTATAGCCGACCACATGCACATTGCACAAAGTTAAGTCTTGTTGTTGATTGTAGCAGCTCTAAATGTGTGCTCAAGTTATTTCTAAATGTGTTTTTCTGGCTTCTCTTGGGTTCTTTGTAAGCTCCCAGACTCATTGTGTAAAGCTTTCTAAGATTTAAGCACTGACGATTATTCTTAGCCCTGGGATCTTAATATGCGAATCAATCAATAGCCACTCAGCTCTCACTAAGCTTTTTACTTTTTCTCTCATTCATTATTAGAAAAAAAGATTAGCTCAGACTCCAACAGAAATAAAAGCCTTGGCTTGATTATCCTGACTGAACTTTGCTTTATTTCCATTTCTGATACCTCCTGTAGAACGTCACTGCCAACCACAGGGTGAATGACGTAATTGCCACAGAGGATGGACCTCAGACCTTGGTTGGTCGTTTCATGTATGGCCCCTTGGACATGGTTACTCTGACTGGAGAGAAGGTGAAACCCAGCGATGTGATGGATGACCACAGACATACTTAAGTGTCTCTGAGACTTACATTAATCTGTGTGTTGACCCTCTTAGGTGGACATCCTGCTGATGACACAACCTCAGTCTGGCCGTTGGGTGCACTTTGACACCGAGTTGACCAACAGCAGTGGCAGGATTGCATACACAATACCCAAGAGCAAGAAGCTCGCCCTCGGAGTCTACCCAATTAAAATGGTGGTCAAGTAAGCAAACCTTTGAAAGAGTTCTGCATGATCACATAGAAAATGTAAAGTAGTGTGAAAGTCAGGCCTATATCTATGCTTCGGGTTGGTGTATGAGAGTACAGTTGCTTGACGATTGCAGCCTCTCATTTCTGATGCAATCCATGTTTTTTTCTCTTAAGGGGTGATCAAACAAGTGCAGAGGCGTACTTGACTGTGTTGCCAAGAGGCATGGAGTGTGTGGTCTTCAGTATTGATGGATCTTTTGCTGCCAGTGTGTCAATCATGGGAAGTGACCCCAAGGTCCGCCCAGGAGCTGTCGATGTCGTAAGGTAACAACTTCTGACTCACTCTTCTCTTGAGGGAGTAACAAAACTCTGAAAGATATGCTCTGGAACCTCTACGTGTGTGTGCAAACTGCATATTTTATGCAATTTAATAAATTCTCTTAATGAAAAAAGCTTCTGCTACAGATCAAAATCAAAAACTATGCATATGTTTCATGTTTTCCATTTGCATGCAGGCACTGGCAGGACCTAGGGTATCTGATAATCTACATCACAGGCCGCCCTGATATGCAGAAGCAGCGTGTGGTGTCCTGGCTCTCGCAGCACAATTTCCCCCACGGGATGATCTTCTTCTCTGAAGGCCTGGTTCATGATCCCCTGCGACAAAAGACCATCTTCCTCAGGAACCTCATACAGGAGGTATGAATCGGAGGCATTCTGACATTAACCAAAGTTTTATTCTCTGCCCTTATATGATCCTTGGATTTCTCTACTCAGTATTATTCCCTGCATGCTCACAGTGGGTTACTCTGCGTTTAAATGCCAAACACATCTCTGACTGATTGATTCTTCTATCTCCAGTGTCACATTAAGATCAACTCTGCTTACGGCTCCATGAAGGACATCTCTGTTTACAACATGCTGGGCCTCAGTCCCTCACAGATTTATATTGTTGGAAGACCTTCGAAGAAGTACCAGAATCAGTGCCAGGTAGTTTATGTTCCATTTCTGTCTTTTTATTGCTTTCAAAGTAGAATTCCAATATTGGTCTGTTTGCTTACTCAAGTTCCAAGGTTTAGATTTTCCTTGTAATTTAATATTCCTACAAATATCTTTCTGTGTGGTATCTATAGTTCCTGAGTGAAGGCTACGCAGCGCACCTCTCCACTCTTCAGTTTGGCCACAGAGCCAGACCCAAGAAGTCTCCCTCAGTTCGTATGGTCCTGAGAAAAGGCTCATTCGGTCTCTCTGCGAAGCCTGACTTCCTGTGTAAGCGCACCCACCTGCGCAGAACCATGTCTGTGCAGCAGCCCGACCCGCCATGCACACCCAACCCTAAGCCTGAGCGAGCCCAGAGCCAGCCAGAGTCAGATAAGGACCACGGGGGAGGAGGTGGTGGTGGAGGAGGAGGTGGAGGTGGAGGGGGACAGGGGGTATGGGGACGGGCCTCCATGCATCGTGGAGACACCACTCCCTGACGACAGGATGGATTTCAGGAGGGGGAAAGAGGAGAACAATGGGGTCTCAGTGTCCAGGGCAAAGGTGAGTCTTTGTTTAACCCTTTAAAAAATGGATCTTGGGCTTGGTCCTGTTTAAACTCATCTCAAATAAAAACTAGAATAGCTGAGGCTTGTGTTTTTCCTGGTGCCAGCTTAGACCTCTGTCCTTTCCATGGTGCACTATTTTGATGATGTCATTAAATTACATGACATGATGTAATCTGGAGAAAACAGCGAGGGTCTGGGGGCATGATCTGGTCACAGAAAATCAATGTTCGACAATCCTGTTTAAAATATCTATATCTATATAAGCAATAAAAGTCAGAGTAGGACTTGGAACTTAACATAGCTTTAAGATCATACAGATACTCGGGATGTGAGCCATTTGAAGACAGAAAATGACATCACTGTAAGAAAATATGACAATGTGGTCACTTTTCTTCTAGCCCATCAGCAACAATTTAAACGCCTTTGCAATCTGCTTATAAATATTAGCACTGGGGGACTAATTGATAACTAAATTCTAACAACTCCAAAAAAGACATCAAAGGTGAACAGAACATGTTTTATGTCTGTTGTGTCTTTCTCATTTTAAAGGCTAAGTTTCGTTGAAGTAAGTTCTATATTCTCCAAGTTATTTGTGCTTATTACGGACATTTGGTGTTCTGTAAATCTAGCTACAATTGTTCACTGTTTTCTAAATAACAACCTGTCTTATCACCTGCTTCCTCCCCTCCTGAAACTGCAAGGAGTTTATCTGAATCAAATATTCCCCCCAAATAATACAGCTTCCTCAGAGGACAGGCACACTTTGAAGTTGTGATGTACTGTATTAAGTTCTGGAATAGATAAATAATGCTGGTTTTCCTGATGGTGTCCATCATCATTCATCAGAGAAGAACTGGAATCATTGATACGTTGAACATAAAGACCTGCCTGGTTAGTCTGGCTTTAATGTTGATTTATGGTGTATTTTATCTTAGACTCTTTATTTGACCGATCATATTTTCATCATGCTTTCATTTACTTTTTTTTCTGTACTCAAATTCTTCATTTTATTTCTAATGCTTGACTTTACTTTTAACTTTTTAACTTACATTCTTTTAACTACATAGTATTGTATTCCTATTGTCTTGCATCAAAACAGTCATGATCTACATCTAGATAAATTTGTGTTATTTCATATATAAAGCACAGTCTTGTGTTTTTTTTGTCATCTTTATTTTTCCATATTTTTAATCCCTTTTTAATGCAATTTGAATTACACTTTAATACATATCGAAGGTGCTATAAGAATAATGCTTTATTGATTATTAAGAGAAAAAATAAACACTATTTTTCTTAGGCCTTTAAAAAATATCACTGTTACGAGTATTCCAGTGTCGAGGACCCAAAATATGGGGGGAATATGAGACAGATTTAAAAGAAACCCATCATTAAAAGTTTGACTTTAAGGTTACACTCCCAAACACAATGCCATGAATCTAATAATACCACTCCATGTCCAAATTTAGCCCCCTGCCCAAAAAGATTTGGAAATTCGCTGATGGTACGCTATTCACAACATAGTTCCTGTGTTGTGCAAAGCTTCTGTTCCAGTCATGCACAAGCTTCCTCTTGGGACCCATGAACAGACATTAAGAGCATGAAAGTGGTCTGAATGTGCCTCTCCAGATTACTGCAACACCTGTGAAGCCGTGTTTTATTGTTCCACTTAAGAAAAACTTTCCCTGTTGAATAAAGGGCAGTGACATTAACAAAGCATGAATAAACTTTGATGAATAATGCAGCCGCTTACCTTTTACTTCACCACGGCATGTATTAAGCTTTTAAGAGCTTGAGGTGTTGAAAAGCTGTGACGCAAACACAGATTGATTCTGCTTGCTACCTTTTAGTCCTGGCGAAGTCAATAAACATCCATCTTGATTAGATTATATTCTCTGATGCACCTGATACATCATGGTCTTGGCACTTTTGATCACAGAGGTATTGTTACTTTTTAAATAGCTTTAATCTAACAAGAGAAGAAAGAATGAAAAAAGAACAGAAAGGAGAACTACTTTCTGGATAATTAATATTCCTGCTGCAACCTGAGGAAGGGATGCTATTATTAGCAGCAGCTGCCTAGGAGGACTGAATATAAATTTGCCCATGATTGTGATTATGCAAGTCCTGATGAGCTACAACTGCATTGTCCTGCCATGCTTGAAATCCACTCATTTTAAGATCTGGATATGTTGTCTATGCAATTATAAAATGGTAGCGGTGTAACCAAGAGAGTCTGTAGGATTCGCTCATTTAAAACACCCAAACACAAATCAATGCCTTAACATTTCCTCCACTGTGTCCTCAAATATCTCATTTCTCTTCTCTTTTATTTCAGAGAGACACCTCTACCCATTGTACATGTATATGGATTGTGTGCTGGCGTTCTCCGCTCAGCTTCACCCCCTGCTTGGCCCTCTACACTTTGCATTCTTTTGGCCTCTTTTCATAACCTGCTCGATGGATTGCATCACCCAGTCTTTGTGCCTGAATTTTAAGCAGTTGCCTTGGATGGCAACATTTTTTGTGAATGTCTGTGCAAGTTCGAACTTTGTCCAATTGTAAATCAAAAGAATGTATTTCAAAAAGTAGATAAACACACATATTCCTGCGTACGCACTACTTCAGAGGAGGGAAAGTGTGACTTGAACCCCTCAGACTTTGAGAAACAACCTATCAGACGCTCCACTTCATTATCCTCCTGTTTTACGTTCATCAATGTAAATACTCATCATACGTCATCTCTGCTTGAGCCCTGGACACAGAAGCACTGTGACATCAAGGTTCAGTCTTTACACCACTCTGCGATCTGGAGCCCAAGTCAGCCAACCTTGCCTGCCTCCGCCTCCATTTTCCCCAGACTGTAAACACCTCTTCCTCTTTTTTTTGTGGCTGGCTTACTACACCCTCTGCCCCCTTTTTTTCCTTCTCCTCAACCAATCAAGCAGAACATGCTTTCGGACAGTCACCTCAAACCAGGGTCCACAGCCGCTGAAGCGCTGCTGTGTGCACATCTCGGCCCCCTGAGGTTGCATTTGCACTATCAAAGTACACTGCAGTGGTTCTCGTTTTAGCAGCAGAACCTGCTTCAAACAAAGAGTTGTGTTTGTATTTTGTTGAATTTGTAGTTTCTGTTTTTCCTGCAGAATGTGCACTGATGCTGCCTGTTGATTTATGTAACTACTAAAGAATAAATAGCTAGTAGTTTGTAGGAAAGTGTTGGTTTGACCAAAAAATGTTTACAGATTGATAAACACAGTTGTAAAAAGTGATCAGAACTTTAGATACATCATCTAAATCCCAGTGTATTTATCATTAATGGCAACTACAGTAGTTTGTTGCTTGATGGCTGCAGTAGCTTGCGGTTTATTGTACTACAGAACACATGCATACAGTGGTATTCCCACCACTTACTACAGCTGCACTGGAACCAAGGGATTTGTGCTGAAGTCTGATGCTGTCTTGTGCACTGGAGGTTGAATTGAGTCTCACTGTTGCCATGTTTGAAACTGTGCAAGTCAAACATATTTTTCTATGAGGAGATATTGTAAAAAGAAATATTTTCAATGTTTGTTTTTGAATATTTTGTTGTTGGACTTGTTGAATGGTTGATTTTTGCCTTAAATTGTTTTACGATGTAGTGTAGAGAAACAAATTTATTAGATTTGTTTGACCAAAGTGTTGAGTTTTACTGTAACTTAATGACAAAGTGCATTTTATCTAGTTGATATTTTTTGCGTTGACATGTTTTAGATACTGTATATTTGTGTGCATGTGTGAGTGGGTGTCTAGCTATTTGTTGTAGAGTTGTGTTTACTGTGAACATGAAGACAGCTACGATGAGCCTGAGGATGCAGGGAGGCTAGTGTTAACAGACCTGCATGTTCTCACTGCAGCTCACTACTGCCGGCTTTTAAGGATTCAGCGTACATTTTTGTAGTAATGGATTGAAGCTGTGTGACGAAGGATGACATAGTCAAGGTTTTATACCTCCAAGAAAAGAAAAAGGGCTTATGGGTTCGTACGGTGTCTGAAAAAACTGAAAACCTGCTTAGAAGTGGAACATGTGAGGAGGAGGCTGTCTGCGACTCTGTTTCTTTCACTGCCTAGGTGGTCCAGTAATTAGCTATTTGATAACTACTTAGTATGTTTGACTCCCTGTAGTGCTGCCCCTGTTATTGCAGTGCACTAATTAGCATTACCTGGTAATTGTATAATATTGTAAAAAAAAAATACTGGAAAACATGACTCCATTTTGTTTCACATTTAGTTAGTTATTACTAAAAACTGCAATCCAAACAGTAAAACCGTCATTACCATCAATGTATAGACATCAACCAACCTGACGCCAACAAATACTGGCACATTTCTGTCACAATGAAACACTGCAAGAGTGAAATATTAAAGTTGGGCACCATTCAAGTACAGTAATGTTAGTAAATGGCAAATAATGATCTAATGGTTAAATAGTGATTGTTCAGTGCATGTTAATTTTTTTATATTGTTAAGTAATTTTTTATGTTTATGATCCTTGTAACTAACCATAGAGTATTTCTCTGTAAATAACTGGTTGAAAGTAAGAAGTGGATGTTAAAGCTGCTGTTGGTAGGAATGGTGTAAAAAATGTTACTTTTTTCTGCTGGGTTTGGAGAAAAGGTCATAATGCCCATCGGTACTCATCGGTAAGTGAAGTAATTTGAGACTATTGCGAAATCTCTGTGTTTTCCAATGCCTTTGTATCAAGTAATGTTATTATTCCCCTCGTTCCTGTTATGACAGACCAATTGTAGCTAATCTCAAATCCTCTGCACTGATTGGTTAAAGGCCGGCCCCTACTACGTCCTCCGACTGGTTATGAGACCGGCACTATCGTTACTGCACACGCCGATCTGTGTTGGGGGGCTAAGAGGAAATCTGGTTGGGAGGGATAGTGTTGACATTCAAAGTCCCTCTCTCTGAACAGATGTTTACTCTGTGACTACCAACAGCAGTTTTAATTTATCCATGTTGAGTCAAATTTTAATCAGTGCTTCAACTAACAAGGAAGAGTTATTGGTTTCAGCTCATTTATTGAAACCGACCAATTAATGTACTCCATGTTTTACTCCTGGACACTAATCCCATTATCACATGAAAAATAACAAAGAAAGGAAAAGATATATTGAACAAAAAATTAAATGGCTGTATTTAACAAGATATTCTGTCTTTTCTACGGAAGCCCTAAGCAGATATGCATCCACACTTTTTTTTTTTTTCCTGTGATAAGTAGTTTTCAGATGTCATCTCAATTTCCCAATTATTTATCTCCCTTTTTAAAGTTAAGAATGCTAGTTTTCAGTTGTAATCGTTAGATTTAACTCTTTTGTGTAAATAACAAAGCTTGTTTTCTCGTGATAGCAGGTTCATTTTCTGGTTATCTAGAAAACAAAACTGGTCACTGTGATTGGCCAGACCAGAGGCCATGCTGCCACCACCCGACACTTACCGGGTAAGTAAAGCCTATTTTAATGTTTCATTTTTTGTGCTTTTGCAACTCTTGGGAGTTATGATCATGTGACATGAAGTTGAGATCCCAGAAAAATGTATCACAGGAAAATTGAGTAAACCAAGTGTATGGATGGACGTCTGCTAAGGGCTTTCAAATTTTATGGAAGTACTAGCTATAGTCTATTATTGGTACTCATCAAATCATGACTTGACTATTGGGTAGTCGCCTAATTTGCCATTTATTAACAATATTTAAGACTAAATAAGCTTCTGTTGGATATTTATTTTTGTGCTCTAAGTCTCTGAAGTTGGCCTTTGACTAATGAAGAAAACAAGTCTGGTTTCACAACTACAAAGTTCTTGTTTTGTACAGATTCTCAGTGATGATGAACATGTTAATGTGTTTATTGGATGATTGCATAAATAAAGATATTTCACAGTTGGAGAGATGATTTTGGCTCCAGACGTGTCTCATTATTCCTTCTGCATGCTCCCCATCTCCAGTGATGCAAGCTGAATCACCTGTGATAAGAATACTTTTGAATTTCAAGGTCAGGAGCTTGTATTGGAGGGCATCAGACCTGACCGTGAAAGCCTCTTACTCTGACTTTTGTTAGGCTTTATGGATTTTTTTTTTGCCTTTTTCAGTCATTCCAAAACTGAAATTTCTGAAGTATAAGTGAGATTAAAGCCATTGGAGTGACTTGCTGCTGTCAAAGCTATCAGCCTTTTTTCTGAGTAACACGGTCTTCAGAGCAGAACTACAGCTGAACCAATAAACAGCTACAAGCCTTCACTGATTACTCCTAATTAAACCAGTCACTCATTCACTGCTCCACCAAAGACAGGCATTATTTTTTCTTCCGCCACATGGCACATTTAATAGTACTGAGAATCCTCTGCCAACAGCTGTTACCAAATTCATAGTTGTCTTTAAGCTAACATGATAAGCTAGCCCTGCTAAGAAGCGAGACTGTCTTCAATCAAGCTAGCAGCTCTGTCACACTGTGACTTTGGCACTTAAGCAGATAGGATCTTTGAGCTAAATGCTAACATCACAATCCTAAAGCTCTTATGTTATGCTGGTGTTGAGAAGATATAGTTACAATTTTCACTTTTTGTTTTTGTGTTAGCTTGTTGGTTAAAATTTGCTTATTAGCACCATAGACTGTAAATAAAAAATGGACAGCGTTGCTCCGCCTCTTACCGTTGTACGGTTCTGAAGCCAAAAAATCCCTCTCCTGGGTGCCGCCATTGTGCAGCCAGAGCCTGTGAAGCCACTGTAATAAGCTCCGCCCTACAGCGTGGCGTCACAAGACGCTGTGTGTCCTTTGAAGTTTCCCTCTACGGCGGCTGTGAATCAAAGGAAACCCGGAAGTAAAACCCTGTTTTTTAAACTCTAATAACTAACGAAAAATAAACTTTTCAGGAAAAAGAGGCCTTGGACACAAAACAGTCAAATACTAACTACATATCACCACAGCATACGGATGTGAGAAACATTCGTACGACGTGTATTTATTTTTTAAAGTTTGACTGCTCCCTCATTCAAATGAATGGGGGAGACAGATTTTTTGACCTATACTGCAGCCAGCCACCAGGGGGCAGACACACTGCTGAAAGCTTCACCTCCAGCCACCGGAACCTCTCCCTTGCACAGCCTGCATGCTGATGCTTTTGTGCTCATTTAAAGACTACAGGTCTACTCCTTTTTACTCTTTTATTTTTGATATTTTCCCAGTCACATATAGGTAAAGCAGAGTTAAACACTTCCTTCTGAGGAGATCCAACATTAATGTTTCAACCAAACTTAAGCCATGAGGACATTTCTAATGATGCATGTTTTGACAGCAACCATGAGCGACGCATGCTAGGACTTTAAAGTTAACCTTCATATGTGTCAAATGCATTTAGGTACTCACCTGTTGTATCTGTAAAACTGTCTAGCTTTATCCATTAATCTATCCTTTATTTAATAGTTGCTTTTAAAACACAGGCAGCTTTATCAAATTGACAAATTGCCTCGATCCCAGAGAAGGTGAGAAGAACAATGACCTCCATCCTGGATTTGTATGAAGTGCTTTATCTTACCCAGCAGGCATCTTGTATAATGAGCTGGCACTGTGATTCTCCAAGCCACATTTAAACTTCATTAGTAACATATGGTCTGGGAAAACAGGCAAAAATGGCTCCCCTGTGAATAGTGGGGCTGCTGGTTTCTTATATTATAAGCTTCATGATTCACATGAAAGAAGGCGAAAGCCAACCCCAGTGAAAGCTGCGATTAAAGTGATTAAAACGTAGCAACTATCACTGGCTCCTCATAATTAGTGTTCCCGATCTCCCTGTCAGAGTTACAACTTCACTGTTTTTCTTTCTTTTGTTTTAATTTGCTTTTCTACAAGTCAGCCCAGCTGTCCAGTTTCATCAATCAAAGTTCCTCTGAGCCACTTAAGAGTTGTTTCTTGAATGGCAACTGTTAAAATCAGACTTATCAGACTTTATCAGACTCTCATCTGATATCAAGGGAACTTCAGCACTTTAAGAAAGATGCAGTGGTGATCGTGGAGAGATCGTTTTATGAGTTGTATCAGTATTTAGTTTTAGCAAGTTTTTTTGGATGAATAAAATAAATAGGGGTCCAATGATACAATCTTTTCTCCCTGACTACAACTGTACTAATTGTGATATTTGCTGAAAACGGTGTACTGATGGACGAAGAATGACTTTCTACTGAAAGTAAATGACAGCTTGATGCTAGAGTTTTAAAATAGTGTTGATGCACAAACAAAAAGAAAAAATGAATCACTGATAGTACATCTTTCCTATGATGCCCTCTGTTTGACCAAACACTTGCAAAGTCTGGAATTCTGTTCAAGCAGTGCAAAGCTTATGTAAGAAAGAAATTGTCATCCTGAGTCTATGTTGTTATTTGCTGACATAGAAAAGAAGTCAGTTACCTAGTAGCAACTACCAACACTAACCGTGACCTCTGCAGCTCTGCACGGCAGCTCTGCAGGAGAATCAACCTTATTGTTATTCCAGAACAGCAGACCGGGTTGTATTTGCCCTGTGATCTGGCAGGTGATTTTTGGATACTTGGACAGTGATGAAGAATGCATTAAAACCTGAATACATCAACAGTCTGGAAAAGCAAAAAGACAGAGAGAAAGATTTAGAGACATTTCTCATTGCCAGGCAGCCTGACTCAACACAAGACACTGTAAATAACACTGCACACATTCTTAACCCAAGCACAGTCTTAGGTCAGCAAGAAGACAGAGATAAACTTTCATACTGAACTGATGAGCCAACAGGCTTGGTATGATATTTCATTTAACAGATATTGAAAACTGCATCATTTTTAAAAACTGTGAGCAGTTGTGTGAATTAATTCAGTTTTAAACCTTAAGAAGTTGATGCAGCATTGCATGACATACAAAAAAACTGGCTGCAAGACTTAATGAAATTTCTAATGTGACCTCAGTTGTGTGTAGCTGTGGTGACACTGGAATAATATGGTCAAGGTATTAGTTCAAAATCCAGGAAATGACCAAGAGAGTGCACTGCAGTAAGATTAAAAATAAGTCTAAAATGATTCGGGAGGGCACAGCACTGGCTGGGAGCTTGGTCGCTTGGACGTCTACATAATCCTGTTACATTAGCCTGCAGCACAGCTTCTGAATCTAAATCTGGGTCACAAGAAATTATGAAAAGCTTGAAGACCTGCTGCTTCAGAAGACTTCCAGGTCGGGAGAAAAACAGCAATCTGTAGATTGCATTTGTGAAAGCAATTATCTAAAAATGCCCCCAGGAAGAGAGGGTCAGATGCCGGAGCCACATATCACTGCTCACAGTGCCATCAGATGTGACAGGCTGTGTCCCCTCACAGCGGAGCTCACATCTTTCAGTGCCATCATTAACCAAGTCATCAATATTTAACTGAGCTTAATGGTCTGGCTGCTGTGGGTTAGGATGGTTCATGGGCATGCCTTCTCCTGGTGTTTAAGAGGTCTTATGTAACTCAGTGGAAGAAAGTGAAACAAGTTGCTTTTGTTTTGTCTGTGCAAGATGTCACAAAATTATTTTATTCTGTGTTCACTTTCATTCTACTATTTTATTTCAATCTTTTTTCTCTGCTTTTTGTTGTTTAATTTCAAATCCTGCAGGAAAAAAACAGACATCTTTTATTCTCCAGCTAACAAATATTATGTTAGATTTGCAGCTTATTAACAATAGATCTGTTTTATTTGTAGCATTGTGAAAACAAGATGAGAAGAAATAATTGAGGAAGAACCAACCTTATAAACAGTATCCGCCTCCTGTGCGGTCTAATTCATTTAAATTAACATTATTAGTGGAAAATATTGTATCTTGATCCTTTTATCCACCTGGAAAGCATTTTTCAAGTGACTTTAAGAAAGAGGTGGGATAAGTGCTTCATCTAAACAATGTTCAGCCAAGATAACCTTTATTCAGCAGATAAATGTTTAACTTTTAGATGACCTTGCTGAGTTTAGAGAGCTTCCATTTTTTGGACTGAATAACTTGTCTTGGTAATAAGGAGTTTGAGTTTTCCATCAGGAAAGGAACAACAGGGATCATCCAACTTTTAACATAGAGCTAGATGGTTTAGTCCCCAGATGGCTAAGATTATTTAATCAGCATTGTAAATGAACAGAATGTGACTGCGCACACATTGTAGAGCTGACAGTATGTTCATACTCCCCAAAGACTGTAGTTCTCTTCTTCTCATTCTGTGTCAGTGTCACAGATGGAATTTTATTCACACTACATGACAGCACCAAGTCGTTGAGCCAAGTCGCAGACCACTGAGAGAAGCTCATGAGCTGACATATGAAGATGAACATAAGGAGCATGAAACTGTGTGAATTAAGAAAATCATATTTCCAAGAAACATATTTATGAATCCTGTAAAAAAATACAGAAAGTAGTAGTCTACATACAGACAGCTAAATGAATATAAACATCCAATAGTTCATCACAACTCACCCATTGATCTGGCAATCATAGACTTTAAGTTTTTTTTCTCAGTTCAACTAAACTAAACACGAGTACCAAACCACAAATCAGGGAACATCAAAACTTGGTGTACCCCACTCTTCTTAAAAAAAATACTAAACATTCAATGGATAGCCTATCCATTAATCAAAATACTTATAATTCATAACTTTAAAGAAGTGAGAGGGTATACAACAGTAAGTCACTTTTAAGGGAAAGCAAAAACCAACCCTAAAATACTAATGTTTCTGAAAACTAACCTCATAATAAAAGACTTTACTTAACAAGCCAAGAAAATGTAATATTCCTAAAAGGGCACCACTTACCTCTTGAGTGGTAAGCTCACACTTCGATGATTTTGTACTACTGTATTCCTGGATTTTAGCATATGATGTTATGTTCTCTTTCTTTTATGCAGACACATTGAGTTAACATGTGAATATGGGGGATGTTAAGGGACAGTGCAGAAGGCAGGAAGGGAAGAGGGTAGGGTACAAACAATAGAAAGGGTCAGGAAGAAGCTGAGACACGGCCGCAGAGATGTAATATGACGTGATGGGCCAGGCAAACACAAATGACAGATCAGTGTTAGGAAAAATAGCAAGTGACAGATACAAATCAAATGCGCTGCAGTACATGGTATTCATGGCTCTCATTCCAGCAGCCTGATTGATTTAGCCAACATGAAGCCTGCAGGGTTTTGGGTTGTCAAACTGAGACTGTCAGTTGAAATGTAGAAGAAAAAGTATGCCACATTTTGTATGTCATGTTCTGTTACCAGAGCTGTGCTTACAGATAGATTTAAGTTTCCTCAGATACACTCTCATTCATCTGTGTTGAATCTCTCAAATCTGACTCCTGCATTAATATGCTGCTTTCATTCATGTCTTGAAAAAAAGACTAATTATTGCTTTAGTTGACATATTTCTTTAGTATAAAGCAGTAAGAGAAAAATAATGCATGGCCCTCCAATTAAATCGGATATGCCTGTCTTTGCATATGTCATTACATTGTTTTGACAGCCTTATCATGCATGGAGCCCTTCTTCTGGAGGCTTTATTTTTGCAAAAATGTGATGTGTGTTTTGCACTATTGCAGAAACAGTCTCTACACTGTTTCCATTTGCAATAACTCACTCTGACACTTCTGTCTTACCTGAGAGAAAAAAAGAAACTCAAAATTCTACCCCCTCCTGCATAACGCTGATCTCAACATCTGCAGACCAGTAATAAGTTGTCACTCTGAAGCCTTCAGCAGCCACCTTCTTCCTAGAAACACTTTCTTGTTGTATAACATAGTTATAGACTCATCACTATTTTTGTACATATTTGAATGAAAGGTTTAAGATATGAAAGAGTGTGGTGCAATTTCTGAAGAGGGCAATGACGTAAGAAAGTTGTGAAAGTGTGTATTAGAAGTCTCTTTCTCTGAGTGTGCACCAAGTGGATATGTCTTTTCAACAGTGCATGGCTACAGAGAGAGAGCTTTGTTACATCTTCATGAATTCCCACTCCAGAGTCTGAGCACCAAATATCTTATTTGCATATATGTTTTCTACCCTTAAAACTGGAGGCTTGCTTGCACTGATGCATGCTATCACTCTGCTGCAGATGGCTATTTCAATGAGGTTTCTGCCTGATAGCAGTAGACAACTGCATCTCATTATAAATGCTGTCAGAGAACTGACTGGTTAACCTTTAATACTCTCCCGTAGGACACTAAACCAAAAGACATGTTAATGTTTAATAGTCCCAAACTGTATAATGTACATGTCATCTTGAATTGATAGAGACTGATTGGAGCAATTTCAGTTCCTGATAGAGGACCTGTGCAGCCATTAATATGCAGAAGAAGTTCATGAATAATCATGTATTCACACCCTCTGTCTGTTCACATATCATATCTGACAACAGAGGCAGAACACAGGCAGGTTATGATATTTAGTATGCTTCACACAGATGCAGCTATTGGCCATATTGTAATCCACTCTGTGAATGCATTGAAATGAAAAATTTAATTTGAGCTGCATTTCAATTTGAAGCTCATGCATTTGAAATGTTTGTGCATCTTGAATATTCATCTTGAAAACATAGAATTAAATAATGACTCCTGCATTTTCCTGTGCTCCATAGTGCAGTTGCTTTGTTTCCTATTTGACATGTAGTTTGAGTCGACAGTGTCACACCTGAAATGCAATGTGAGAAACTAACCTCCAGTGAATTAATTAGTAACCTTTGAAGGTGTTGAAATACTTTACACAGTGATGAATTCTGTCCCCACAGAGCATCAAAGAAACAAACATGTCAGGCAAGGCAGACGCTTCTGTGGATAAAGCCACATTAACACCTGATCCTGGAGACATGGAGGGGTCCAGTGACAAGCTCTTCTGCTGCAGGTGGATGCGCAGCAGGATCCCACTGACCCACAGAGAAGAACTGTACCACATCCTGAGGATGACAGGGCCTCTGGTAAGGACTGGCTCTGTTTGCATTCCCTGCTCCTCCATTATGTTGATTCATTTCAGACTGATGAGATTATTTTGTTTAATACGTCAGGAGAAATTGACTCTCTGTTGGAGTTCTACAATGAACATCAGTCAAACAAAAGCCGTGTTTGGCAAGATTCAAAGCGATGACAGTGTGACACATCATTTGCTCAGAGAGCTATGCTAATTTATCACAACTTTTAATAACTGATGTGAACAATACAGTACCTGTGTGCTAGCAGTTGCAATTAACCGCTCTGCTGTGTGTTTGTCTTTCTAGCTGTTCTCTCGAATTCTCACTTACCTGCTTCCATTTGTGGTTACAATGTTCTGTGGGCGCCTGGGAAATGATGTGATGGCTGGTTATGGATTAGCTTCTGCTGTAAGTAGTCATCAGTATGCTGCATGAGGAAAATACACCAGAAAATGTCATTTCAGCAGAGAAAATTGAATGTAACACCTGGAAACTCAGGATCGCATGATAGTTTTTACAATTCTTGATGATTTAAGCAATACACTATACATATTCTGGTATGTGTCATAACAATATTGCTCTTATTCATTTATGTGTGTTCATTTCAGACTATAAATGTTACCACTGCAGCAACAGGATGCGGTCTGGGACTGGCATGTGATACTCTGGTGTCTCAGGTTTGGGAAACTCTTTGTCCTTTGACCTTCAATTCAGCTCCAGTCTAGATCTCAGCTGTTCATTACTCTATTTTCTGGAATGATTAACACATTGTGTGCTGTCCTTCAGACATTCGGAGGTAAGAACCTGCTGCGGGTAGGGGTTATTCTCCAGCGGGGCATTATCATCCTGCTGTTATTCTGTCTGCCCTGCTGGGGCCTCCTCATGAATGCTCAGGCTCTCCTGTTATGTATGGGTCAGGAACCTGAAGTGGCCAGGTAACAAAGACTCAACATTCATGCAAAACTTGTGAAAAGTCTTAATAACAACGTTCCCTCCTTTACTTTTAATGCAAATGTTTTGCATGATGTTGCATATCACTGTTTTTTCTACACTAACACAGATTACAGTACTTAGTCTTGAGTTTTGGCTGATACTAAGCAGCCCACTGACACTTCTGCAATCAAAGCAGCTGAGAACAAACCATAGACTGTATAAAATATGGACGTAGTATCCGTGACATCACCCATCTGTTCCTGAGAGCTGTTATGAAGCAAATTGACGGCAGCAGCCATATTGGAAATGCGGAACTCAACCAGGCAGAGTGTGACGTAGTGTGAGCCTCCTAGCCAAGCCGTTTTTTGAACCAGGCTGTAAACATGTTTATTAATGCTGCAAAGATCGTCTTTTTCCCATTCATGTCTATGTGGTTTCCGGTGTTTCTGCAGCCAGCCTCAAGCGTATTTTTGATGTATTGCAGTTTCACTTCCGCATTGGCTTCATCGTTTGAGACCGAAGGTTGTCGCTTGGAACAGACTGTGCAAAAAATCAGTGCATCCCTATATACTAGACATATATACTACTGTGTACTAGATCAAAATGCAGACTGACAGCAGCTGTTTGGCTGCTTACACTCAACATGAGTCCCTTAGCGCTCTAAGGGACTGGAACCAAGTGCCACTCATGTGTTCCGCCTGTAACATTGGCGTGATACCAAAGCTTTTTTTACTGGCCCCTGTTGGCCCCTCCCCAGAACCGCCACTGCTGCTAAGTGTTACATAACTTTCTAAAATTATTTACCCTGAGATGCAACCTTTACTTGCAAAGTCCCATGAATACATGTTTCAACTGCATAATGAGTGTAAACGAGTGAGCTTGAATTTATGACATCCAAGTGTATAGAACCTCAGTATCTTATTTCCTTAAAGAAAAATATGGCTCCTTCATTTCAGAATAGCTCAGTTGTACATGACGGCCTTCCTTCCAGCTGTTCCTGTGAGTGTTGACTTTTTTCTCGCCTTTTTTTGTGTCAAATGTTAAACATTTTCTGTGATTTATTAAGCAACTGCTTTTTTTGTTGTATTTCTCTTCAGGCAATGTTTCTGCATGGGCTTCAGGTGTCTTATCTACAGAACCAGGTGCACTAATAACGAGTTTCAGAGAATTAAACATGCAGTCTTAAGTTAAAGCTCCTGTGAGGAACTTTTAGTGTCAGTTTTAGAATGGACCAAAATTATTACTCTTACCTCTATACGAGCTACAAAAGTAAATGAGACTATACTTGTTAAGACAAATTATTGCTATTTTGAAGAAGTCATCAACTACACTTGGACAAAACAGTCTTTGTTTGCATTTTCCACGGCAAAAATTCTCGATGAGAGATGCATTTGGTTGCTAAAAGACAGAAAGATACAATTTCATTTACACTGAGACTTACCATTTTTTCCCACAGTGCAGTGTTGTAGTTGAGTCACCAACCTTGAGTCCAAGTAGAGTCTCACGTCCTTAGTGTTTGAATTGAGTCTGAGTCACCAAGAGAGAAATCTATTCAAGTCCAAGTACAGTCTTCTTTACCTCAGGCCAAGTCTATCTCCTGTCTGTTGTATTTATATTATTAATTATGAATATGTTTATAATAAGGAAAACTGCTGTGTCACTCCAAACTGTTCACTGATAGACTGTGTGGTACCTTTTGGGTTTGTGGGAAACATGTTCATTTAGATTCAGACTGATACTGTCAGCATATCTGGGGATTTAAGTGATGCAATCATGGATCTTGCTGCTGTGGGACCACTACAGGTGTCTAATAAGCTCAAAAATACCTGCAAATCACCTGCTTTTAATAAGAATTTTAACCAACCAAACATACTCTGTGGTTGAGTCACTGGACAGATGTGTGTTAAAGTTTGTCCCTGTCTTCTCCTGCACTGCTCTTGCTTGTTTTTGCTGTAAAGTCTCTGCAAGCAAAACCCACAATTCAGTCAGTCCTCCTCTCCATCTTCTGAGTCCTAATGCATTCAATGCTTGGATCTGAGTCCAAGTCCAAGCCATCAGCGCTCAGGTTCAAGTTGTGTCACATGTCCTGAAAATCAGGATTCAAGTCAGGCTCCAGTCAGGGTCCTGGACTTGAGTACTGCAACACTGGCGGCTCTTAAATAGACACAAACCTAGAGTTCCTGACAGGAGCATTAATGTAAGGAAATTCCTGTTGTGAGTAGGTAGTAGTGGTACTCACTGCGTCCTCTGCTGTTTGTGCACTCAGGGTATAATACTGCCTCAACTGTACACTGCTGCCATAGCAAACATAGCAAACGTGGTGACGAACTACATCTTACTAAACTGGCTGGATCTGGGTGTTCAGTAGGTGTACTCATTTTTATCATTTTACATATAATTAATTTGCATTCTTGTATTAATCTGTCTGTGTTCATGTGTCACAGTGGATCTGCTGCAGCCAATACTCTGTCTCAGTTTTATATCTGTGCTCTGCTGTTTGGCTACATTTGGTGGAAGAAGCTCCACCTGACGACATGGGGAGGTAAGAGATTTAACATTCATGGTTTGCCTATGCTCTTAGGCATCTCTCTGTTCACCCTCCTTGTTCACATTCATAAGTGTACATTAATAAGTTTGTCTCTCCCCCTGCAGGCTGGTCTGTGGAATCACTGCAGGAGTGGGGCTCCTACATGAAACTGGCTATTCCCAGTACTTTAATGACATGCTTTGAATGGTGGGTTTATGAGTTTGGGGGATTTTTTGCAGGTAAGAAAAATTGTTATGTAATCCCATCAGGCCTATTCTTACAGATATTAACACTGTGCTGTGCATCACTTGGTTATTGAAGCCTGTTTCTACTGTCTTAATGAAACCAGCACCTCTTCTTGTTTTTTCTCTTTTGTCTCTGTCAACAAGGGATGCTGAGTGAAAATGAGCTGGCTGCCCAGCATGCTGTAATAATGGTGGCTTTCATAACCTACATGGTATTAACTACAAGTCAGAGCTCTACACTCTCATTTGAAGTCTTCTCAAATTGATTGTAATGCGCTTAAGAACTCATAGAACTTTCACAGTCTTAATTCATGCTTCAGCTATTGTAAAGCCGCAGTAGGAAGTACTTTTGGTTATTAGTATTCATACATTCTTATTCCTTAATGCATATTTTTGCATAATGATGCATCCATAGTTCCCTCTTGGTGTTCAAGCTGCAGCGTGTGCTCGTGTGGGAAACGCCCTCGGTGCAGGAGACACCGCCAGGGCCATCCTCACTACCAAGCTGTCCTTCGCTCTTGCAAGTCAGTTATTCACACGTGTAGTTGCTGACAGTTACACTTCATATGTTTTTCATGTTTGACAGATTTCTTCTTTTTTAGGTTGCTTTGCTGTCGTTGAAGGTATTGTGCTCTGCTCTACCAAATCAGTGATCGGCCTCATGTTTACCTCTGATGAGTGAGTCTCTGCTCATTATTACACATTTAAATACCTTCAGTTGATGTGCAACTGCTTCATGAAAAACATGTTTTTATTCTCATTTCAGGAAGATCATAGGACTGATCTCACACCTGATGAATGCTTACATTTTCCTTCAGTTATTTGATGGACTTGTGGTGAGTCGACCAGCTTGGCTTGTATGCACAACAAACTCTGTATTCACAAGAATGCAAAAGAAAAACTTATCGCACTTGTTTACTATGTTTATCTCCTCCTAGTGTGTGTGCACGGGCATCTTCTTGGGCACAGGCAAACAGAAAATACCAGCTGTGGCCAATTTCATTGGATACTACTGCATTGGGCTCTCTCTGAGTGTTACCTTAATGTTTGTTGCAAAACTGAGAGTTTTAGGTAATTATATAAAACGACCGTATTTCGTTGCTTTCACAGACATTCATGATGATGAATGGCTGCAGAGGAAGAGCAGGTTATTATAAGTGGAGCCTGCTGTGCCGTTGAAAGGCTATTTCGTCTCTCTCTCTGCAGGTTTTTGGCTCGGACTGCTGATCTGCGTTGTCATACAGTCTACCTTCTACATCATTGTCATCTTCAAGCTGAACTGGAAGAGGATGACGGAGGAGGTAGTCTGCAGGCTAATTTGACAATCAGGATCATGCAGGGCCTCAGCTGTTCAGAAACACTAACAAATCTGCAGAGATGATAAATCTAGAAATATTCAATTTCCTTTTCTTTACTGATTGAATGAGGGGGAATTGACAGCCAGGTTTTCATTTCTGCTTGCAGGCGGTGAAACGAGCTCAGAAGAAGACACAGATGACATTATTAAGCTCGGCTCCCCTGTCAGATAACAACACTTTCGACCAGACAGCAAGTAATGGGAACGTAAGTGGCCTTTGTTCCTCACTCTAACAACCTCAATGGCTTTTCATTGCTGGTTTGATATTGATGTTCTTCTCAATGTCTTATTTTCTCTAGGACACTTTAAATACAAGCTACATGACAACTATCTTGTTACATTAAGCTGGGTTTGTAATAAGATGTATCCATTTCTTCTTTCAAGTCAGCTGATGGCTACTCGTCTGTGAGCAGACATGATTATGATGGGAACACGGAGACACAGGATGGACATGAGGCCCAGCAGCTGAAAAGCCGTCTCTCCACCACGCAGCTGGTCATCAGGCGAGGCCTCACTGTGATTGCAGCGGTCGGACTTCTAGTTGTCGGAGCGTGCGTGCACTTCCTCGTGCCCTTACCAGAGACTCCTCCCTTTGAGGGCAACTTCACTGTGGGCCTGATCAATACCACATTTACCCCTGATCAAGTGTTAACCACTGTGCTGGTTTCAATATAAGAGTCAGGATAACCCTGAGAGCTATGATGTGCAGTTTGTTGTCAATGTCCTGGAAACATTGAACTTGAGACTGTTGTAGAGTTTGACAGAAAGAGACAGATTTAATGGATGATAAAAAAGTTGTGTAAAGCTAATGTTTTACATCAAGACAATGTATTTTATTAATGTATGCTTTCCCGTCATGCATCTCTGCCTGATCGATTTTTTACTCATGAGGGATGGTTTACTGCCTCTTCAGAGCCTTCCTTAGGGTAACTTGCAGAAGGTTGATAAATATGGGTCCTGACTTAGGATAAATCAGCTTTAGACATAAGGTAAGAATGGAAATGTGTTTGCAGGGGTGTGATTTAGTATTTAGTGTATGTTTAACCTTGGTAATAAAGAAGACAGAGTATGCAATCTCATAGCTGGAAGTACTTTTATGCAATTCAAATAGTTGAAGTTAGAATTTAGCTGACTGGTGCATTTGAGAAGGGAGCAAAAAACTGTCCTGCTTATCCCCAACAAATGTGAAGTATAAAACTAGAACATTGTTAGTTACAAATATGGACAGAATACAGAAATGAGCACAGTGTCACAATAACTCAGAGTAACTCTGCTTAATGTGAATGTCATCACCCCACATACTTGCCTGTTTCAGAATAATACCTGCTGCGATCACACATCTACTCACCTTGACTTCACAGAGATTTTACTGGATTCTGGCGCCCCCTTTGTGGTCAGGATTTGGTAAAACTGAGATAAATCGTCTGATTCCTGGTAGAAAACAGATGGAGAACCAAATCCTGATCATTTTTATCAAGATAAAAGCTTAGAACAACAGGACCCTGGGATCACGGCCCCATTCAAACCCTGAGTAAATCCCTCAAACAAATTAATGCATGGATGTTCATTGTCTCCAGCTGAACAAAGATAAAACTGTGGTAGTTTTTTTTTTATTTCGATCCAAGGAGGAAAGATTAAAAGCCAGGGAGCAGATTCAGTCATTACAGCTGAAAACCTCTGACCAAGCCAGAAATCTCAGATTAAGGCCTGAATTTTAAAAGCATCACTGAGACAATTACAAAGTCAGACTACTGGATAATAGATCAAGGATTAAACTCGTAAATACATTTATCTTCAGTTAACTTTTTTACTGTGACAGAGTCATTACAGGTCTCCCTTAAAAATCAATCAGCTGATTCAGATCACTGCTGCTAGAGTCCTCATTATGACTGAGAGCGTGGATCACTTCACTCCAGGTCTGGGTCTTTAAACTGGTGTCCTGTTCATCAGAGAATAGATTTTATAACACTGCTGATGGTTTGTAAAGCACTGAATGGTTTAGGCACAAAAATATATTACTGATCTTCTTTTACAGTACGAGCCATTCAGAGCACTCAGGTCCTCTGGGCAGGTCTGCATTCTGATACTAGAGTCAGAACCAAACATGAGGATCCAACATTCAGATTGTATGCTCCATGACGGAGGTTTAGGGACACAGTTAGGAAGAATAAACATGAACATTTTGAGAAATAAGGAGACTTAAAGTTGTAATGCTGTAAGAGAGTAAAAGTTGTAAATGCACGAGAATAAAGTTGTGATATTTCAAGCAGTAAGTTATAGTTAGTGTATGGTAGGCCTATATGTTACTGCTAAGAGGGGGATATGAGAAGAAAAATAGGAATTTTGGTTTTTACTTTATATGTTTTGCTATTGAATTAAGTATAGAAATAAATAAGAGAATAAACAGGACAGAAGACAGCATGTCAGCAGAGGCCACTTCCTGTATGAGGGCCCTTAAAAGGGTTTACTCTGTATTAAACGCTGCTTTTCAAGAGCGAACAAATGCACGTCTTTATTAGACATGAACATGTCACCCTGAAATTAAGTTCTCTTCATCCTCTTAGAAAGGAGAAATATCTAAGCTGACCAGAACTGGAAAAAGTGAATTAGATTTGACACTTTAATCAAGATCAAAACATGATAACAAATCCCCTATCTTTGAGTTTTTTTCTTGTTTTCCTCAATCTGACTCAAGCTCCAAGGCAGCTGTGACCGCAGCAACATTTCCACCATTTCCAACATCCCAGTGAGAAACTGATAAGCACATAAGAGACAAGACTGACACTTCTGTGGAGAGCCCTACACTGGCATCCTTCGATTAGACATGGAGGATCCTGAGGACAATCTTTTCTGCTGCCTGTGGGTGCACAGCAGGGTGCCTCTTGCCCACAGAGAAGAACTGTACCTAATCCTGAGGATGACAGGGCCTCTGGCAAGAATTGGCTTAGCTTACATACTGCGCTCTGTCTGGATTGAAGGTGCCCTTGCTGCTGAAATGCTGAGTCATAAAATAGAAGATTGATGACGGTCATTCTCTGCCAAAGAAAAGGTCAAGATGTCAGGAAAACAGACCTGCAGGCTTGAGACTTCAAAGCAGAAATCAATGGACCTTAAGTTGAGTTTGGCAGGTTTTAAAAAAGAGGCTGGACCTGCCAAAGTATGAGGATGTGGAAGCCCATTTGCCAAGACAACGCCTGAGTGTGTGCGTACACGCACCTGGCCAATAAAGCCAATTGTAAGTTGTGATAGGTAATTGCAATTTGTGTTGTGTGCAGTGATTTACAATAATTAGCTGCTTGCAACTGCACCATAGTCTGTTTATTCTTTCTAGCTGCTATCTCAAATCCTGAATTACCTGCTTCAATTTATTGCCACAATGTTCAGTGAGTGTCTGGGAAATGAAGAGATGGCAGGCTATGTATTATCTTCTTCTGTTAGCGGTCATCTGTCTGCTCCATGAGGAAAAGGCAAGGGGGAAATTTTATTTCAGGGAAGAAAATAAAATGTAACAACTAGAAACCCACAGCCCCGTGACAGCTTTTACTGTTCTGTCACAAGCTTAATGACTTAATCAATACCATGATGATCACACACATGATTCACAGTATATTGCTTATATTAGACTCATTACAGTACAACCCCAATTCCCCAAAAAGAACAGTGTAAAATATTGATAAAAATAGATTCTGGTGGTTTGTAAATCATTTAAACCCTATTTTCAATTGAAAATAGTGCAATGACAACATAACAAATGTTAATACTGAAAAATTGCAGTTACATTTTCTGAAAAAATATCTGGAAAAGTCAAAAGGAACAAGGCCAAAAATCAAAACTAATGGCCATGATATTTGGCCCCTAAGGTGGCACTGCATTAAAACAGACATGACTCTGTAGTGGAGATCACTGCATGGGTTCAAAATCACTCCTAAAAACCATCGGATGTGAATGCAGTTTGTTGCTGAATCCTTTAATCCAGGTTTAAACTGTACCATGCAGAGAGGATACCATGTATAGATCGGGCAACTTCTCTGTGCCTGAGCTCATCTAGGATGGACAAACAGCAAAACTGTCCTGTGGTTAAAATGTTACAATTTTATATGAAATCATGGACGTCATATCTTCAAGGGACCACTTCTGTCTGTGGAGTGGAAAGTTTTTTCTAGGGTGTTGGGGAACTGTAATACAGAAACAATGCAGACCCCACTCTGGTCTTGGACTGTTGAACCAGCTCTGTACGAGTTACTGGTAAGGGCTTTGCTTATCCAGTCTCAATTTGTTTTGTGGACTTGAGAAGACCTGCATCCCAGGCTCCTGTGGAGTCCTGTGAGGGTTTTTGTGGAAGTATGGATGACCAGTGTGGTACCAGAGGCCATGCAGTCCCCTTGTATAACCAAAGTGAGAGCTGTTTTTGTAACCTTATCACAAAGTCAAACACAACCCCTAGTGGGTGTTGGCCTCCTCCAGGGTCGGGGATTGTTAAGTGATTTTCATGTCTAACATTTGAAGGTGCAGCTTAGGAACAAGAGTGACCATTTCGGGCACCCGATAACTTAATTTTTGCAGATGTTGCGATTGTGTTGGCGTCAATGAACTCCAGCAAGCACTGGGGAGATTTGCAGGAACGTACAATCCAAACCCTCACCTATGGTCATGAGCTTTTGATAGTGACCAAAAGAAAACGATTGTGGATACTGCCTTGAATTTGTTTCCTCAGAAGGATGGCTGGGCTGGGAGTATAGCCACTGCTCATTCAGATTGAAAGATGTCTAATGAAGTAGTTTGGGCAGCTAGTTAGGATGCCTTTTCAGTATCTTTGGCGATTTTTGGGGAACACCAATTACATAGGAAACCATTAGGTGGGCCAATTGGTTGCTGGAAGGTGAGATATATCTCATATGGCCTTGGGAGAGCGAAAAATCATTGTGGGGGGAGGATGCCTGGATTTACTCGCTTTATCTGCTTCCATCATGACCCAGCTCTAGATAAGAGAAAGGAAATTGAAGGATTTATAGTAGAAGACTTTAACATTTAACCAATACTATTTCTGTATTGCACCTAAGCTGCATTGAAACTGCTGTTGGTAGTCACAGAGTAAACATCTGTTCAGAGAGAGGGACTACGAATGTCAACACTATCCCTCCCAACCAGATTTCCTCTTAGCCCCCCAACACAGATCGGCGTGTGCAATCATAATAGTGGCGGACTTATAGCCTATAGGAGGACGTAGTAGAAGCTTCCCCTCAACCAATCAGCACAGAGGATTGGAGATTAGCTATGATTGGTCCGTCATAACAGGAACGAGGGGAATAATCACATTGCTTGATACAAAGGCATTGGAAAACACAGAGATTTCGCAATAGTCTCAAATTACTCCGCTTACTGATGAGTACAGATGGGCATTATGACCTTTTCTCAAAACCCAGCAGAAAAAAAGTAAAAATTGTTTACACCATTCCTACCAACAGCAGATTTAACATTACATTAAGTACATCTTAAAGCTACATTATTAAATTGTAGCCTCCAGGGGGCGATGTTATTCTAAAAAAGTGAAGAGACAAACACACAGTATCAATTTAACACAACCAAAATTTTGGAAACATGCTTTGAAATGTTTGTTGATTTTGTTCACAGGAGGCCATCAGCCCAATAATCAATAGACATCATAAACTCCTCACCGATGTGTCAGTTTAAAACCTGATACATAAATGACCTCAACAGCCAATCTTTCCCTCTTTTATCTGTTTGATTCTGAGAAACAAGAATAGTGTGTTTATCAGAGTGAATGTAATCACAGCAGCAGCTACAAGGTAATGTTTTACACATGCAGTGCAGCCAAAGACATCTTCAGAGTTGTACAGTTTGTGTGGTACTATGAACATAATCTCTTTTTTATGTGTTTCTACATCATCTTGCGGTTTCTTACCGTAAACCAAACCCAAATTGTCTGTTTCTCCTATTCAATTTCACATTACTTTAATTGTTCATAGATGTTATAATTCTTAAAAACATTACATCACACCATCACATGTTCTATCTGTGGACTCTATGTATAATAGATCTACATCTGTGTTTTTCTGTGTGCTTGTATTTGGTGGAAGAAGCTCCATGTGGAATGATGTGAAGGTGAGAGGCTGTTAGATTGACATTATGTTTATGTTTTGTATTCACAATGTGATCTCATGGACTATTTGGATCATCTTCCATGCTTAAATTCTACATAAATAAGTTTCTCTCCCCCCCTGCAGGCTGGTCTGTGGAATCACTGCAGAAGTGTGGCTTCTGCATGAAACAGGCCTTACACAGCTCTCTAATGACGTGTCTAAATGGTGAGTTTATGTGTTTGAGGGATTCTGCAAGTAGTACAAAATATCCATATGCTATAATATATTGTTGTAGCAGCAGACTGGTAATCCTGACACATCCAGAGGCAGTCATAGTGAAATTTGATACCTGCTAATAACTATATCTTTAGCCTGGTTTCACACTCAACGAAGAGCTGATTGTTTACTTCAGTATTTGATGGTTTTGTGGTGATTTTGTACTTTTTACTTTTCAAATAAGTCAACGTTTATTTGTCCAGAAGTCACCACAAAGTTGCTGACGTAACAAGGGCTAGATATAGATCTAAGTTTATCACTTTATTTCCCATTTTGTCTACAGGGGCATCACCTCGGGCAGAGGATACCAGCTGAGGCCCTGCAGGTGTTGGCCTGGGACTGCCAATTTGTGTCGTTTTACACTGACACTGCATGCTACAACTACGCCACAGACTCAGTTTCAATGCTTTTATATATGATCTGTTGCATATATTCATGTATAAAGAAGGAAGTGTGGTTAAATTTTGCTTGTTTGCAGATTGTGAACGGAGCACAGACAACTCTCATGACTGATTTAAAGAGGAACAGCACGTCTGTGTTGTGCCCACAAATAGTGCTAAAAAAAGGGACTTTCTGATGGTGAAGTAAAGTGCTGAAAGGTTTCTCAGTAGAACGTCAACCTAAACTGAAATAGCGACAACACTGCAGAGATAGCGAGTATAAGTGAGTAAGTGGCTTTCCTAACTGAACATTAGTGAAAATGTACCAAAATTATTCTTAGTTTTTGCTAACCTTCATTTGATTGGACAAAGCTTTCTCTCCATATGATTCCATTACATAAAGTTATGGTGTCATATAAAGTTATGAGCTTTGTCTTTCTCACTATTCAGCAGAAGTGCCCTTTACTGTTCAAGCATACTCAACAGCTCTAAAATAAAGAGAGACTCATGTTGACAATCTGAGATAATCACAGCCGTGTGTTTTATTTTGTTTAACACCACCTCTGTAGTTTGATTCATTCTCTTTGAGCCGAACATTGGCACATTCATTGAAGCATTTCATGATGAAATGCAATACCTTGCTTTGACAGATTAACCACAGAGAGCTCTGTCTGCTCTCTGCTCTCTGCTCTCTGCTCATCTGCGCCTTTCTTCTGCCTGTCGTGCTGACACACCGCATTCCAGACATCTGTCTATCACGTTTGCGTCGTTAGCTAACGTGTAACTCTACCTTGCACAAAAGACTTTCCCTTCAATTATGTAACAAAGTTAGTGATTAGCAAGTTCAAAGCGATTCCAGCAGCCAGGATGAAGAACATGGCAGCTACAGCCAGACCGCGACGCAGGACCAGACTCCTGAAAGGGAGCTCGACCTCCACTGGTTTCACCACCACCTCAGAAACAACCAGTTCCATGTTGTCTACTGGGCCCTGCACGTGCTCTGGATCATCTGACTGGTCATCTGTACCTATAAATACAAATGTGACACCAATGACTTCCCTGGAAAATTAAGGTTTTCTGTATATTTTGTCAAACCTGTCTCCTGAGAGAGAACACATCATTTGCTGAACGTGATAAACAGAATAAAATGATTTCGTTTCTGCAGTCTCTCTTACTTTTATATGTGGAGCTCTCATTCACTCCTGCCCGCATTTGAGCCTGAAAGAAAAACAATGTGTCAACTTCTACGCTTGAAGAAAAAGCCTGAGGCTGTTTAGAACTGAGGGATAAACCTCTGAATACTAACCTCTGTGGTTGCTTTCTTCCAATTCATTCTCACCAGGTAGGTAATCAGAAACACGCACTGCAGAAACACGCAGGTAAACAAGCCTGTCCACAAACCTGAGGGGACAGAATTTACATCTTGTTGATTTCCTTCGGGATTTTACTTTAAAGACACGGGAAACTGAACATTTTAAAATGATCAGTAAGTTCAGAAACACCTTAAGGTTAAATTATCTCACCTTTAATTCCCATCTTTGCTGCAAACATCAGTGACACTCCAATAGGGAAACCAATACCGTAGTAACCCAAAATGTTGCAGATAGCCCCGATTTTCTGTTTACCTGCTCCCCTTATGACTCCCCCTGAGGAAGCCTGGCCACACAAACAGAATAGAGCAGTGTTATAACTTGGTGTGGTTGAAAATTCAGCACTGTATGAGCAGGTCAAGCGGTCTTGTGTGGACATCATGGTGTAAGTACTCACAGACATTGCATCGAGGAGGGTGAATGGGGCATAAAAAGCTATAACATCTGCAACCCTTTCCCTGATTTGTCTGGAAGTAAAGAGACTCAGGATTTTCATTGTTGAAGATATGACATAAGAGATGACATTTCATAAAGGAATGTTAGATGTTACTGCTATGACATAATGTATTATACATGAGTCATTGTCTTATGATTAACCAATATTTCGCAATTCACCACTATGAAGTGCAACAGTCATAAACATTAACCTGAAGTTAAAGTATAAATGACTGTGAGCAAAGTGCAGTGTAAGCAATACATGACATCATGATCAAAGTTCATTCTATTACACCTGTAATCTCTCCCAGAGGTAAAAGTGTTTTTTTATCTAAGCCATTGTGGTTAATGAATAACATCAAATCATACTTACTCATCGTAGGTAAAGACGTAGGAAATATGGTCCTTCATGCCCCCAATAAAAACTGCCAGAAATATGGACACTAACCCTGTGGTAACAGAATGAATTATTCACTGAGAGAAGCTTTCAGAAGGATTCAGAATGATTTATTTTATGCTCACTTTCACACAAAAAGACAGCCACTGTCTTGTACTGTTTACTAATGAGTGCTCTGCTGGAGCGCATCACAAAGTTAAAGTTACTGTAAGGAAATTTTCTGTCAGTGTCAGTTTTGGTGACACCGGTGGACAAAGTGGTTTGACTTGAATCTGTGCTGATCTTGTCCCTTACATCCCAGTGAGTACTAACAGGGATTTCTATGTTAAAATTAGGTTGACAACAAGGTGAAATAAGGAGATGTAAAACCATTTTTCAGCTCCTTAAAATACCGTTAAGACATGATTAGGGATGTACATTTTAAGTATTTTCCATGATCGATTTTTGGAAATGTTAACGATCAATTATCGATTAATTGATAAGAAAAAACATTATTATTCTTACGTCAAAAACAATGCCAAATATGTTGTTTGCCCCCTAAATTTTATTTTCTGCAGCAACAAAATGCAAATAACTGACGGGATTGAATACGGGTAACATGTTTGACACGCAGAATATCAACGATCAGGCTCACTAAAATATTCTCCGCGGACATAATCTTATAAAGTGAAGGCTCATAATATTAACAGAAAAGTACTTCAGACTGACAGTGTCCAGTTTTCTGTCTACTCGTTCTTATTGAGAAAAATAAACATGTGTATAAGGTCAGGTGTCAGCCAGGAGCGCAACCGGGTCATAATCAGGAGAAAGCTCAGACGGCTCTGATGTTGCTGATCTGCAAACGTAGCGTACCAGAATTTCCCACCTGTTTGTTGCCTTTGTATCCAAAGGTGGGAAATTTCCTGTTTAAAGCTGTCAACCTTGGTGTCCGTGTCGTTGGCAGCAGTTTTGTATTGATCCTCTTTTAAAAAGCGCACGTGGAGACCTGACGCGCAGCCGCAGCCGCCACCTGAGCGTCTCCGCTGTGCGCAACACCTTTAGCTGCTGATTCACATCGAAACATGCTTTAAACTTAAAACACCTCCCTGATAGATGAGTGTAATATGAGACCACATGATGTTTGTTCCACGTGACGGAAAATTGATAACAAAAATGTGTGTTTCGAGTAATTTCTTAACAATCAATTAATCGATAATCGATTAATTGTGGTCATCCCTAGACATGATCGTGTCTGAAAACACAATTTTGTTTTATTTGTCGTATGAATTGTTTATTTTAGGGGTGATAGGTAGACAGAAATTACTACTACTACTACTAACTTTCTCCAAAATACTTTCCCTGTGGTACTTAAAATCCCAAAGACGTAATTTCAACATGTTTGATTTTTCAAACAAAAAACATAAATACTGGGCTTTACGGGCTGTGTGATGGTAACGGGATGGTTTAGACAAACTTTCCCACAGAAGAAGGAAAAAGAATACGCATGCTCAAGCCTTCAGCTGTGAAGCTCTGACTACACAGGTAGAAACACCCCTTGATGCTTAAGTAGTTGATTGAGACTTAATGGAATTGTAATAGTGGGTAGAGTTTATTGCCTGACAGAGGTGAGCAATGGACTTGTATGGCTGAGACTGTTGGATCAAATCCAGGATTCTGTCTTATGATTTTTTTGTAGGTAACTGTGATGGTTTGTAAGACTAGTTGCCCTATCTATGAGATGCAACTCAAAAATCGCTTTGAATGTGTGATGAGTTTGTCACAGAAGCAGATTTCCTGTTAAATCTGGCTTCAACACTGAGTATAATCAATGTCTTTAGAACCAGTACTTTATGGTCTTATTTACTTTTGAGCTCATTAAGAGACATCAGTTTTATCATCAGTCTGTTTCATAACCAGCTAAAAATTCCTCACAGGAGCTTTAAAGAGAAACCTTAACTTCACCACTTCAACCACTTCATAAGTAGATGATGAAGGATGTGAGACAAAGATTTACTTTGAAAGCTTTTATCACCTCCAGCAGTCATTTTGAGTGGAATTATGTAGCAATAATTGCACTGATTTTTCTCATTTCACATAAATACCTTCTAAAAAAATACCCTCAATCACAGCACATGAATCGTGTTCAATGGCAAACTGACCTGCACAGAACATTGACAGTTTAGCTGACAGCTTGGCCTGCTCCGTGTCTCCAGCTCCCAAAGCATTCCCCACTCTCACGTTGCCTGCTATACTGAAACCCAAGGGGAACTGAAAACAAAAAGCACTGCATTAACATGTTGTTTAAAAGAGTTATTCTTTTAATGCTTTATAATTATGTTTATATTAACTATTTGCGAGAAATTACAATGTATGCAACGTTTGCCAGTTCATACACGACTGACTGCGCTCCAAGTTCAACCTCACTGATCAGACCTGTCAATCAAAAACAGCACTTAGGTTTTTGAACAACTTGGGTTCACATGAATGCTTCACAACAGTAAAGGGAAGTGTGACATTACCTGCCAGAAAACTTCCAATCTCATACGTCCACCACTCAACACACAACATGACCATGCTGGGGATGGCCAGATAGATGTAAGAGCCCCAATCCTTTAGGCACTCCCTGGACCATCCTGTGGAGACAAAAGATGAGTCATCAAACCTTAACGGCTTGTTATAAGCTTGTATAAATCATAATAAAAGCTATGCCTAAGGTTATAAAGGGAATGTGCAAATCAAATTAAATTCTGAGAAACTGAAGAATAAACAGTTTTTAAAGGCTTTAAAATACAGTCAGGCAAGGTGAGTGTATGTCACAAATCTGGAGTCAGATTTCTATCAAATACAAGGACCTCTACTAGAAAATGTCACTCTGCAAGCAGGTCACATGTGTACGCATGTTCAACCTTATGATTTAAAATCTACTCCCTGAGTGTTAGATTTCGTTTTCCTTTTTTTCCACGTATAACAAGCAAGATGTGCAGGTTTGACTCTTTCTGAGACAATATAATGAACACACAGCCTTTAAGGAATAACACTGTATTACTAAGGATTAGTATTCATTTTTTGATACATCATAAACATAATTAAATGTTGCTGTATGAAGAAGTTTCAGGAGCAGGACTGCACCTCATCTGCTCTTCTTTAAACCTAACCCTCTACCCCACTTTGTTCTTGCAACCTGCACCTCTCTCTCCTACCCTTCTCTTTCTCCGTGTCTTCCTATCTGAAGGGCCCTGATGGGGTTTATTGTGCCTGAGGGTTATGGCAGATCCCCAATACTAAGGTAGGCATCATCATCTCCTATAGTTCAGAAATAATTAGTTGAATCCCGTGGATGATGTAATCCTTGCTAGTGTGTTATGTGTTTAATTTTGAACCTGATAGCTTGTGACAATAGTTGAAGGTATCAATAAACAGTGTGGGATACTTGCACTATAATGGATATGCCTGTAGTTAACAGTTCCCTGAGCTCCATGTGCTCCCTCCATGCGCTCTCTAAATTACAACACAAACTCTCTTTAATAATAACAGACACAGGCATTTTGAAACAAAGAGGACCTTTATGCCAATTTTTAGGACCTACTTAGGCCTAACACAAAATATCTTATTCAACATCTCTTTGTGCTCGTCATTATTTCATTCAGCTCTAATGTAGCATATTTCTGAAGAGATACTTCCTCTGTGAACCCTGCCATCTTTTAAGAATTTGACCCAGTGAACTAACTCTGTTCTGGAAGACGGATGAAACCATGCCACTCTGGTTGGTGGATGGGAGCCGAAAATTTAAGAAAATCTGATTGAACCTATATGGGACATTCAAACAAGTAGATTCCACAGTGTATTAAAGGTACAGTGTGTGGAATTTGGCAGCATTTAACTGATCAATCTTGGTAGAAGTGTAACATCAGAATGAGCCTTGTATATCTACATAAAAGTGGGTCCCCCTTCAAGGACGCCGCCATCTTGCATCGCCATGTTTCTACAGTAGCACAGAATGGACAAACTGGTATTGTGTAATGTGTTTTTGTATTTCATGAGTGAAATTCACTGGTTGGAAGATGAAGAAGAGCTTAGTTGTTGACGTGTGCAAAATAATTTGTATTGAAAGACATTTTTGAAGGTAAAAACTTCAAAAATGAAGTCAGAATCATATTTATCATGCATCACAGGAGCTTCTTGTCCTTGAAAGCCACCATCTTTTCACTGATGGGAGTGAGCAGCAGAGCAGCAGATTTCTACACACTATACCTTTAAGTCCTACAGGTGCAAGCTGCTGTTTATATTTACTGTATTTTTCTGAACTCTCTGAACAGTGCTTTTGTTTTGTCCTGCAAAACCTCCATGGGAAGCCTGCAATCCCTGTAATAACTGATTAATACATGCTGATGTAAACACTGGAGCCGCTGATTGTCTGCAGAGTCACAATCCTGCTCTGTTGATGTTTTACTCACCTCCCCATGTTTCCTTGTGCAGTCCTTTCCAAATAATGTATGCATAGAGAACAGTAGCCAAGCAGTACTGGGAAAGTGTGTTAGCCACAGCAGAACCTCTGTAAACAGTGATTGTTTCATGTAATTGGTTGTGTGACGCTGACAATCATTAATGGTGTTACTTGAAGAATAGAGAGGAATACTCACGCTACTCCTAGATCCAATGCAAAAAGAAAAATGTAGTTGATAAGGGCGTTTAAGAGGTTAACCACAAATCCTGTAATAACCTGTGGCCATATGATGCCCTACAGGAGAAATGACACGTTAATATCATCTAATCAGGTTTCAGGAGACATATGAGAAAAGAAAAGAAAGATATATGAACACAAAGTAGGGTCTATTTGAGCTAAGTTGTTTTTTCAGGTATTTTTCAGGACATCTGAAGAGAGATGGGACGTGTGAGGAGAGAGGGTAAGGGATGACATGCAGCAAGGTTTCATGGCTGGGAGTAGAGCCAGCGATTGCTGGTATGAGGACTGATGCCTCAGTACAAGGGGTGAGCATAAACTGCTATGCCAAATGGTAAACCAAGCTTAAAGCATATTTATTCTTAATGAAATCTATCTATTTAATCTAAGGAGACATTCTGTACGTATGATGCAAATTTTACTGTGGAGATTTTGGAGGTTAATAAGATAGATTTCAATGAAACCCAGAGGAGATGCTGATGCAGGATTGGACAATCTAAGTGGATTATTTCACATTCATTTTAATGTCATCAGCAAAGAAAGGTTCTGGATGTCCTGGTCTCATGGCCTCATGGTCTCAGACATCTGAATTGTGTGAGTTTACACATACGGAGGAATTTGGTGTGTTTTGGTAAGAAACATGCTTAAAGATTTCTAAAAAGACATGAAAACAGAGAAGAAACTTAAATATGGTCGAAAAAAATCCACTATAAATATATATAGGGAATATGTTAAATATTTAATACTTAATGATTTATTTATACAGGGACTATGTATAATAATCAAGATTACTATTTGATGCATTGTACCAGAGTTAGCTTGGAGCTAATTTACATCTGCAGTCCCATGGCAATTAAAACAGCTAAGCTTATCTTTTTTTTTTAAATGACGTTAAAGAGCTGTTCAATTTGTACAGGAATGTTTGAAATATTGACCTTGGAATGTGCAAAGGTTGACGTTGTGGGTAACAAATGTATAAAGAAAAGGGATAATAACCCAGGCAGGGGTTATCAATGTAAGACAGAGTGCAGACATGGATGTCATTGAGAAGAGTAATGTAAACTGACTATAGGGTTGCATGAGAGATGTCAATAAATAATAAAAGGCTGATAAAAAGGTTCTTCTCGTTTATCTGACCATGTGGACAACAGAGAACAAATCACAGGGAATGTAACAGCTCATTTAAGATCATCATTGAGTAACTTAATATTAATCTTTAATGCACTTACCTGGTTTTGTAGATATCTTGTCAGTAAGGAATACATGAATGTGGCCTAAAGAGCAAAAACAAAAAGAGAAATTAATCTCTTGACTCCCCATCCCCACACGTACTAGGTGAGGTAAGGAAAGTGCACAGAAATCCCCAGTTAATAGTTAAAGGAAGATGAGTTTCATACTGAGTCGGAAATACTCACAGGCAGTGCTGGCATAAAAATCTTCACATACAACTGAGACAGCCTGGGGAGAGAGATGGCATCAACATCATCAAAATGAAGTTGAATTAAATTAAACTTATACTGCTCAGTCGAGACAGATAGAATGAAGAAAAGGAACATTACAATCATATTCCTAACAATGAATAAAGGAGAAGAAAGTGATGAATGAAAGCTCAAGATAATTGCTTAGTTTTGCCACAGCTGACCTGGCCACCGCTGGATCCTGTTTCACAGCTAACAGCAGGGGTTCTGTGTTGATGAGGACTGCCCAGCAAGGAAAACAGGCCAGAAGCAAAATGAGGATAGCCCTCTGCAGAATCACCCCAACTTTTAGGAGGTTACGGCCCCCATATGTCTAAACACAAGCAA